>NC_035437.2:18489658-18646345 GCF_002127325.2 Helianthus annuus
CTTATATCTCTGTTATGGGAAGGACCTTTGCGATGGTCCATGCGCTAACACTCGTTATCGTTACACGTGTATAGGCACGATGATAGGAATAATGAGAATTCCTAGTAGTTGGAGGGGCACCTTCAAGATGAATACTTCATCTTCTTTTTCTGGTCATGTATGTCGTCAATCTTGCTTCGCATTAGCCGCAGGGATCTCGTCCCGTTGATTAAGAATTTGTCCAAGGTTGCCGCCTCTGCCTTGCCGTCACCACCGTAGTCAGGCACCTTCACGATCAAGAGGGAAGAGCAGCCATTTCCTACGGAAGCAAGATCGGAATCTTGTTTGGTAATCACTTCCAGTGATGAGCTTTGTAAATCTTTGAGAGACTCTTTTGTAAACAGATATGAAAAACGTGTATTAACATAAATGTTTTACAAAAACTTTAAGGCATGTGAGGACATGGGGAGTACTTGTTATGACTCCTTGTCGGAATACTCGTTCTGGTTCCTTGTCGGAGTACTCGTTCTGACTCCTTGACTGTGTCGATTACCCTCGACTGTGTCGATTTTCCTCGACTGTGTCGATTAACCTCGACTGGGACTCCGAAGCACTACTAGGTTCTAGTTGTGACCATGAGTGGGGTTCGACCGTACCCGTTAGATCTAACCTTCGTCCCTAATTAAAAATTAATGGCATTTCAAATTCAATCTATGCTCACATGATCTAATAACTCATTTCATACCGTTTAAACATTCGTAACATGTATTCCACCCCCGAGAGTTATAAAACCAAAAACAGTTAAGAGAAAAGGGGGACATGAACTCACAGTTTTGCGTCTTCAGTACTTGTAACTCAAATCTCGTCAGCAAATGCGACTACCTACAATGTGCTAGGGTCTATTAGACGAGCGGGCCGTGCCTTGCCTTAGTATTCATGTTTTGAGTTACGTTTTCTTTATGTCTTTACGTCATCCGGAGTTATAATACTTTTCAAGTATTTGTTTTCATGTTTTCTTCCCAAGGATGGGAGTATTTCATACATGTATTCTTGTATTCTTGTATTTGTAATTTCCAAAATAATATATTTTCACTTAGAAAATATACGTAGATTTGTTTTGTCCAAAATAATGTATCTTCAAGAAAATATATATTTTTCTTCAAAAATCATATATCTTCTAAATATTCTAAGAAAATATATTTTTACTTCAAAAAGTAATATATTTCCTCTTTGTCGAAAATATGATATACTTTGTAATAATAAAAAATCATACTTTCGTTTCTTTTGTCTCCAAAATAATATTTACCAAAAATATGTTGTAGCGGTACTTCTCGGAATACTACGTAAGTTATGTTATTACGTTTGGTCTCACAATATTAAGTGTGTAACTTATATATTTCATTCCATGTAATTTTTGGTATTATTTTGGTGTTGTAAATTCTTGGTATTTGTAAGTTATATTGTTTTCCCTTAAATAATATAACTATTTCACATAATCACACACAATGTCTTTAATGTAAATACATATTCTAAATACATATTTACCCATTTTTATTTCTAAAAACCAACCTCCAATGTTTGTATTTTTTTTACAAAAATCCATGGCAAAGTTTATGTGGAAAATCATAGTTAAAAATACACTTGTAAACACTTGTTTTAGAAAATATTTTTCTAAGTGTTGGTATTTTTAGAAAATTTTGCCATAGTTTCCCCTAAAAATGGAGGTTTCCATGCTTTCAAGCATATCATTTTATTTTGTAAAATCATCACCAATCAACAACAAAGTATTCAACACTTACCATATGTCAAAAATATGAAATTTACTCTATGTCATGAACTTGAAACTTTGTAAAGATTTGTAGTAACTTACTAGTGTGTTTAGTAAGCTTAGTTACCCTTTAAAGTGTGGTTGTTTATTTAAAATCATCATTTTTGAAGAATTTAGATCTTTACAACTTGTAAAATATTTTTCATTTTTCTTGTTAAATACATGTTTATACACTTAAGTAACCACTAAAAATGTGATTGGTTTCTTTAAGAACCAAGTTTATGTAAATCTTGTAATTTAACTTAGTTTCTTGAGAAAACTAGTTTTGTAATCACCCATTTACAAGATTCATAACATGTTTCATACTTCATCATACATAAAAATAACTCCATTTTTCAAGTTCATGTTTACATAAAGGATGACCATTATGATTTTCTCAAGATCTATCCTTATACTTGCTAGATCATGTGTTTAATCATCATCTAGCAAGGTTCTTATTATGATCAACATCATAAACACAAAAAAAGTCATCAAACAAGTTTCATACATACACCAAAACAACTTGATCTTCATGTTATTAAGCTTTATGTTCAAGTTCACCTTTATGTTTTCTTGAGTTTCTTGAGTTTAACATTTTACATATCACTTTAACCACTAGAATCATGAGTAAAAATAGGATCAAAGAAGCTTACTACTAGCACTAAGGCTAGGGAAGAACAAGATGAAGATGAAGTGGTTAAAAGCACTCGGTAGAGGTCCTTCAAGATCCGTTGCTTGCAACCTTCCTAAATAGGCTCGAGACACCTTGGAACAAGCTTGGAAATGTTGTAGGATGAATGAAAGTGAGAGGGTGTATGGATGGTGGTGTGGCCGTAGGTTGTGAGGGGAAAGAAGAAGGTGTTTTGTTGAAGAAGATGATGAATAATATATGTATTATTTAAGGGGTTTTTATATAATTCTAATAGCATATGGCATCTTATGTTGGAATATACCCCAACAAGATCTTATAAAATATATAAAAGAAATCACTTGTGGAACCCATGTCTCCTAACCGGTTATCAAAAATGGGGGTGGGGTAAAGTGTAACTTTTAATGGTTAGTTACTTGATTTAGTTGGAAAGTAATGGTGCTAGTTAGGTATTTTATGTATTTAATGTTTATTAGATGTAATATGGTGTTCGGTGACCGAAACTAGCTTTGTAACACTAAAACAATGCTTCTAGTAATATTTTAGTGTTCCGGGTAATGTCCGGTTGTTCGGTTAAATTCTGGTTCGTTAAAGTGCTAAATAGCGCAGTTTAGTGAGCTTTATGTTATATTTTATGATAGTATCGATTCCCGACACTTAGGAAAGTATTCTGGACCATTAAACCATTTTTCTGCATTATAATTAGATCTTTAAATGCTGAAAATAGCTGAATTTTGGTTATTTTCTGCAGAATTTTGCACTTTTAGTGTGTTTTAGGCACTTTCCGGCACTTTATCTATCACCTAGAAAAGCAGTTTTGTGGTCCTTACTTCCCTACACACTATACTAGTGTATCACTAGGTCTCTGGCTCATACTGGGTCTCAAAATATTGTCTGTCTATGTACTAAACATCGTCAGTATTTCTTTTTGTTTGTCTAATAATGGTGCCAATTCTGTTCTGTGCATTATTAGCACTATATCGTGTTGCATGTAGCAACGAATATGAAATGCCATTGTATGTATATAACAGTAATCAAAAATTCATTTGTCTTGTAAACTAGATCATGCACAATTATTACAGTACAGATTACTGTTTAATTAGTGTACGGAATGTACGGAAAAGTGACGGTTGTCACAAAGAAGGCCGCGCAAGGGAAGAGGAATCTCGCACAAGGGAAGAGGTAACTTATACTAAAAAAGTGATAGTTGAGGAGGTAAAAATGGAAGAACAAGTAAGTGAAAAACCGACAAATGAACTAAACAACGTAAAAGGTGAGTCCGATAATGTTAAAATTCAAAAAGAGTCTGATTTTCAAGAAATTAATCTCTTGTCACCTTCTTTTGAAATCCAATGTTTGGTAGCTACTCATGCTAAGTTTTTAAAAGAGTTAAACACTAACACTAAAATTGACGAAAGGGTAAGCATTAAGTTAACAAATGATCAAACTACGCTAATAAAAGATGACCCATTTGAAATTAACATCACACCAGTTCCATGTTTCTTTCAAAATTCCTTTATTAGTAATATTACAATTGATAAAGATCTTTGTGTTAATATAATGCCAAACTACATTTTGGAAAAATTAAGTATTGGTGATTTTTCTCCACTTCAAATACCCATTTTTCTATCTAATCGGAAAACAATAAAATCAATGGGAGTAGTTGAAGATGTGTTAGTCCAAACAAATCAAATGGTAGTCCCAACCGACTTCGTCATCCTTGATGACGTTCCACTAATGTTGGGACGACCGGTTGTGAAAACCCACGAAGCTTTGAAAAATCGGAAGCAAAACAATCTACCCATTCAATTAGGGGCATTCAAAAAATGTGTCGATCTTGAGCGTTCAATGAAATATCCAATCGGCAATGATAACCCCCTAATTGAAGATGAAGATGAGCCACTCGATACTGAAGAAGAAATTGACCACTTTGTTGAAGAAGAGGTCGCCATTGAACAAACCTTTTTGGTTCTTGACCAACATGAGCAACCAAATAAGGAGTCTCCTAAAGACACACCACTTAAGCTCAAAGAACTCCCAAAAGGTTTGGAATATGCTTTTCTCGACAAAGATGGTAAGCTACCTGTAATTATTTCATCAAAATTACCTAGTGTAGAAAAAGAATAATTAATCACACTTTTGAAAAAGCACAAAAACGTGATTGCTTGGAAGCTTGTAGATATTAAAGAAATAAGCCCTTCCATGTGCACGCACAAAATTTTAATGAATGATGACTATAAATCGGTAATACAACCACAACGTAGAGTAAATCCAAACGTCCAAGAAGTGGTTAAAATGAAGTCATCAAATTACTTGACGCTGGACTTATCTACCCGATTTCCGATAGTCCTTGGGTAAGTCCCGTCCAAGTAGTTCCTAAGAAGGGAGGTATGACGGTGGTTACTAACGAAAAAAATGAATTAATACCAACAAAAACCGTCACCGGATGGAGAGTGTGTATAGATTATCGTCGATTAAATGAGGCAACAAGGAAAGATCATTTTCCCTTACCCTTTATTGATCAAATGTTAGAATAATTATCCGGTCAACAATTTTATTGTTTCTTAGATGGTTTTTCAGGTTACTTTCAAATACCGATAGCACCCGAAGACCAAGAAAAGACAACATTCACATGTCCCTACAGAACTTTTGCTTATCGACGCATGCCTTTTGGTCTATGTAATGCCCCAGCAACTTTTCAACGTTGCATGGTGGCCATCTTCCATGATATGATAGAGAGGACTATGGAAGTCTTCATGGATGACTTTTCTATCTTTGGAGATTCATACGAATAATGCCTCGATAACCTTGAACGAATGCTCGAGCTGAAGCTTTGCGTGGCTCGAGACAACGACTAGAACAAAAGGGAGACGGCGCTTACTACGTAACTGGACGCATTTGGGTCCCACTCTTTGGCAACTTACGAGAACTTGTAATGGAGGAGGCACACAAATCACGCTACTCTGTACATCCTGGATCAGATAAGATGTACCATGACTTGAAAACTACCTACTGGTGGCCCAGCATGAAGGCTCATATAGCAACCTACGTCAGCAAATGTTTGACTTGTGCTAAAGTCAAAGCAGAACATCAAAAGCCCTCAGGTCTACTGCAGCAACCAGAGATACCCACATGGAAGTGGGAGCAGATCGCTATGGATTTCGTGACAGGACTACCAAGAACTCAGGCTGGGAACGACACTATTTGGGTGATTGTTGATCGCCTCACGAAATCAGCACACTTCCTAGCAATCAAGGAAACAGACAAGTTTTCTCAGCTGGCAGCAGTGTATCTTAAGGAAGTGGTTTCTAGGCATGGAGTGCCAACTTCTATCATTTCGGACCGTGATCCGCGTTTCACGTCAGAGTTATGGCAGTCAATGCATAAATCGTTTGGTTCCCAACTCGACATGAGCACCGCTTATCACCCACAGACGGATGGTCAAAGCGAGCGCACCATCCAGACACTTGAAGATATGCTTCGGGCATGCGTACTCGACTTTGGAAAAGGATGGGAAAAGCACCTACCGTTGATAGAATTCTCCTACAACAACAGCTACCATTCAAGTATTAAGGCAGCTCCGTTCGAAGCACTGTACGGACGGAAATGTCGTTCACCCCTCTGTTGGCATGAGGTGGGTGATAGCCAGATCACAGGCCCTGAGTTTGTTCTTGAAGCATCAGAAAGCATTGTGCAGATCAGAAACCGTATGGCCACAGCTCGCGATCGTCAGAAAAGCTACGCTGACAAGCGTAGTAAACCGCTGGAATTCGAAGTTAATGACCGCGTTATGTTAAAGGTTTCACCCTGGAAGGGTGTGGTACGTTTTGGGAAACGCGGCAAACTAAACCCTCGTTATGTAGGACCATTCAAAATTTTAGAACGGATTGGAAAGGTGGCCTACAGGTTGGAATTACCTGCTGAGTTGGGTAATGTCCATGATGTATTTCACGTATCGCAGCTAAAGAAGTGTTTGGTTGATGAAACACTAGTAGTACCATTTCAAGAGCTGAAGATAGACGACAAATTGCAGTTTGTCGAAGAACCTATTGAAATTATGGACCGGGAAGTTAAAGTTCGTAAGCACAGCCGCATACCGATTGTGAGAGTTCGTTGGAACTCAAGACGGGGTCCAGAGTTCACGTGGGAACGCGAGGACCAGATGAAACTTAAGTATCCACATTTGTTCCCCACAGATCAGGCAGAACCTAGCAAACTTAATGTTGATACAACTGGTGAATTTCGGGACGAAATTCCCATTCAAGTGGGGGATGATGTGACACCCCAGGAAAACTAGTGAACAACATAGCTTACGTTAGTGAGTGCGTACCAAATTTCGGGACGAAATTTCCTTTTAGTTGGGGATACTGTGACAACTCGTAATCCGGACCTACCTTGTGTAACGTATGTGAACGTGTTGTGATTATGGGAAGATTTAATGTAACGTGATATTATTTGATGTGATGTGAATGTGTCTTGTGATGTTTGTATACTTATAAATGATCCGATCGCACAACACTACACACAACCACACAAGCCGGTTGCGCTTTGCATTACACACAACCACACAAGCCGGTTGGGCTTTGCATTAGTAATCGGACAAGGGGCAGCCCAAGTGAGGGCCGGCCCACTCCTCTTGTGCGTACAAACACCCATCTCTAGGGTAGTTTCCCCATTTGTTGTTACAACACTCATTTACACAAAACCCTAGTGCTTATTCTCTCTCTCAACACACGACGGCAACACTCTTGGCAAGCGAAGATCTTGTTCACCAATCGGACCACTCTCTTCCCTTGTTTGATTCTAACCGGTTAGTGTTTTGTTATGCTTACTTGACTGAATGATGTTATGATTCCATGTTTTGTCTTAGCCGGCTAGAGTTGATTGTATGAATCGTTTACATGTTGTGTAATATGATCGGATTGAGTGTATGATTGTTAATCTGTTGCTATGTGATGATCTTGTTAGTGATTACGGCTCTCATTAGTTGTTATTATCATATGTTACGCACGGAATCATGATGAAATAATAAGTAATCGGCCGCATGTTCATCGATAGGTTAGTGTTCATGATAGGATATGATTAGGGTTATGTGAATTGGTTGTAACAAACCTTGTTTGATCGAAATCTAGTAAGCCTTGAAACTGAAAGTTGTTAATTGATTTCAAAATTGGAAACTGATAAAGAATTGTAACCGGTTGCTTAAATCATGGAAATAACAAAACTAATCGCACAAGGGGGGCCTGATCGTACAAAGCGGTTCCCGGTCGCACAAGGCTTGCCTAATCGGGCCCGTGTTCATAGCCCATGTTGAACTGTTGTTACTGGGCCGGACTGCCCAAAATCCCACTCGCACAAGGCCTCCTGTCGTACAAGAGGTCCTGATCGCACAACTGGCCGGGTCGCACAACTCAATTCAGTCGCACAAGGCCACTGCTGGGCCGAGCTTGCTGTTGTGTCGCACAAGCTGAATTGTTGTTCAACCGATTGGGCTTCCAAGCCCAAACCTGATCGCACAAGTCCATCCGATCGCACATGACGTCTGGATCGCACAAGTTGTATTATCTTGATAGCTGTTGGGCCGCACTTGTATGCTAAACGTTTATATATTGGGCCGGGCTTATTGGACCGCACAACATGCTGTGGATCGCACAAGGATGTGCCGATCGCACAACATGTTGGGCCGGATGTTATTGGGCTGAATTAATTATTTGCACAATGCTGAATGGACTGTATGACTGTTAAGTGTTGCCATGATCTACGTGCTCATAACGTGTTAATTTATGTGAAACATACGTACAATACTTGAACCCAACCTGACTTGTACGGTAATCCTGTTAGGACGTGATTGACCACTTTTAATTCAAGTAACTTTGGTATAATCTGCCGAGCAAACCAAGGTGAGTTCATTGCATCTTCTCAAGCATGCGTCCCGGTGGTTTGGGACAACTGGTAAACATTTGGAAGGGAAACTTGGGGTAAACAACTGAAACATAGAAACAATCATTTACCGGATTGCCTGTAAGGCAATGGGGTAATTAGTTGATAAGCTATTAGGTTTGGCACCCTCACACCGGGCCGTAAGGACGGGCGTGAACTAATTACTGGGACAACTTGTAACGCGGATATAAGACCTCCTACAGCTCGTCAAGGTTGTTTGATACCTTGACTTTGACCAATGCCTGTAAGGCATTGGGGTTAGGCATTCCCATCATTGACGCTGCATACGGTACAACAAACGAATTAACAACGATATCAGAAACAAACAACGAGTTGATTTAACTAATATCTGGTAACTTCACACGTAAGCAACACCTTGAACTCACCAGCGTAGTCTGACACACTTGTTTGCATGCTTGTAGGTCGTTAACTTTGGAATATGGACTTGCTATCTGGGCGCGCTGGAGTGGTCATGGATCGAAGCTGCTGGATTATTTATAATTGATACATTGGTTTTAAGTTTATTTTGAAACAATTACAAAACGACTTATCACATGCTTCCGCTATATAACTCTTGGAAATTAATATTGTGTTGACATTTAATCTTGTCGATTAATGACATGTTTTATTTAAGTATTTACTATTGGTTCAATGTGATTGGTGGCTCAGACTCTGATGTGTAACACGCCTCGCGGGGTTTCCTCAGGTGGTATTTTGGGGGTGTTACAGTTTGGTATCAGAGCCACTGGTTATAGTGAACTAGGTTTTAAAACGTTTTGTAAAACCAGACTATAACCGAACAACTTCGAAAATCGATCATGACACTCAGCACCAGATTGCAAGGTTCGTTTCTCTCTCACTTTATACAGTACTTGCTTAGCAGTCACACACTCACAACGTATATGAACTGAAACATTAAACACCATAGTGACTTGATAGTGTGACACTACTCTTCGACTCATGTAAACCATAGAACTGTGATATCAGCTGTTGTGTTATTTGAATGGGGGAAACTTCGAGCGTAAGCTAAGAGGCTCTGAGATGAACATGCAAATCGCCTTATTATTATGGGTGCACACTTAATAATAACGCGGGGTGCATGCAAGTCCCAGTGAGGCTTATCGAGCGTGAGAAGGGTTCTGCCTTACTATGTGTGAACTTGGTAGTACGTGAATACCAGTATGATACTTGACTCCTGTTCTGTTTCGATTTCTAAATCGGTTTATTCCCCACTATAGAAACATGAGTGGACGAGGACACGGACGTGGCAACATCAACATGACTCAGGCTGAGTTGACTGACCTAATCAATACCCGCGTGGCTGAGGCTCTAGCAGCCTATCAAGCTGGTACGGAATGTACCAAGTACTCTCTACTCTTATACCACGTACACGTCTTTTCATTCCTGTAATGTGTTTCCTCCCGTTATTTAGGTCAACAAGCGCAACCTCAACCTAACCAGCCTGCGTGTACGTTCAAAATGTTTATGGACTGCAAGCCACAGACCTTCACCGGGACTGAAGGGGCTGTGGGACTCCTAAGATGGTTCGAAAAAGCAGAGTCCGTGTTTGCTATCTGTAATTGCCCCGCTGGGGACAGGGTGAAATATGCTGCGGGTACCTTGGCTGATGGTGCCCTAACATGGTGGAACGCCCAAGTGCAGTTGTTGGGCATTGAGGCAGCGAATGCCACAACCTGGGAAGATTTTAAAGAACTGATCCGGGAGGAGTACTGTCCTCGGGATGAGGTCCAGAAGTTGGAAAACGAATACTACGACTTGAAGATGGTTGGATCTGAAGTCGAAGCGTATGTGAAGCGATCATATGAACTGGCCGACATGTGCCCAAACTTGTCCCGGCCTATGTCTCGGAGGATTGAGTTATTCATCAAAGGGTTGCCTCCGCGTGTGAAGAGCTTGGTCACTGCAGCCCACCTCAATGATTTGACACAGATCGTTCGTCTGACTCACAAGATTGTGGATCAAGAGGTGGAAAGCGATTCGTTACCCCCGCGTATTTCGGCCACTAAAGCTACTACACCCACTGCCACTGCGTCTGCTAATGATAACAAGCGAAAGTGGAGTGATTATGACAAGGCATCCGGTGCTGGCCAGACTCAGAAAAGGCCAGACAACAGCAACCGCAACATCAGCCAGTCGTCTTCTGTCAATCAAGGCCAGGGAAGTGGTCAAAGTCAGGGCTCGTATGCAGGGAAGAAACCACAGTGTAATAAGTGTGGCTACCATCATTTCGGGCCATGTAGTCGCACATGTCGCAGGTGTGGTAGAGTGGGCCATGAGGCCAAGGATTGTAGGGCTTCACAGCCCAAACACCAGCAGCAACAGAACCAGCAGAATCAGAGACAACAGGGACAACCACCACAGCAGAACCAGGGTTTCAGGAAGGGGTGCTTCCAGTGTGGTGATGAGGGCCACTTTAAGCGGGATTGTCCTCAATTAAACCAGAACGCCAACGACAACAACCGCCCGAATAACAACAATGCTGGAAACAACAACAACAACGGCAACAACGGGGGTAATGGTGCTCGGGGCAGAGTGTTTCAACTTGGAGCAGGGGATGCCAGGAATGACGGCAACGTTGTAACTGGTACGTTTCCTGTTAACGATCGTATTGCTTCTGTATTATTTGATTCGGGTGCCGATTGGAGTTACGTGTCCCTAGAGTTTAGTCAACGATTAGGGATAACCCCAACACCTTTAGAGGTTAGACAAATAGTGGAACTAGCAGATGGTAAGACGATAGAAGCCTCAAATGTCCTTTTTGGATGCAAACTAGATCTCGTGGGTCAGGTGTTTGACATTGACCTCCTTCCCGTTACGCTCGGTAGTTTTGACATAGTGGTAGGCATGGATTGGTTGTCCAAGCACCAAGCATAAATTCTATGTAAGGAGAAGATTGTGCGTATTCCTCTCCCTGATGGAGAGCCACTGTTAGTTCAAGGACATCGTAGTGGGACGATGGTTGGGATTATCACGGCCATGCGTGCACAACAGTATCTGCAAAAGGGGTATCCTGCACTGTTAGCGTTAGTTACCAACGCTCAGTCTGAAGAGAGTAAGATCGAGGATCTACCAGTGGTGCGGGAATTCGCTGATGTGTTCCCAGAGGAGCTACCAGGGTTACCTCCTCACCGTCAAGTAGAATTTCAGATTGATCTTGCACCGGGAGCGGCTCCAATTGCTCGAGCTCCTTACCGGTTAGCACCAGGAGAGTTACAAGAACTGTCTAATCAACTGCAGGAGTTGTTGGACAGGGGCTTTATTCGACCTAGTTCGTCGCCTTGGGGAGCCCCAGTTCTGTTCGTGAAGAAGAAAGACGGGTCATTCCGTATGTGTATCGACTATCGAGAACTCAACAAGGTGACCATTAAGAACCGCTATCCGTTACCACGCATCGACGACTTGTTTGACCAGCTGCAAGGGTCAAGCTTCTATTCAAAGATCGACTTAAGGTCGGGTTATCACCAGGTAAGGGTTAGGGAAGAGGATGTTCCCAAGACAGCCTTTCGAACGCGCTACGGACACTATGAGTTTTTGGTCATGCCGTTTGGATTGACCAATGCACCAGCGGTTTTCATGGATCTCATGAACCGCGTATGCAAGCCATACCTCGACGAGTTTGTTATAGTGTTTATTGACGACATCTTAGTCTATTCCAAGAACAAGGAAGATCACGAGCGTCACCTACGTCTCATCTTGGAACTCTTGAGAAGGGAACAGCTGTATGCGAAGTTTTCTAAGTGCGACTTTTGGATTCGGGAAGTGCATTTCCTTGGGCACGTTGTTAACGAGAAAGGGATACATGTGGACCCTGCGAAGGTGGATGCAGTTAAGAATTGGGCGGCACCAAAGACTCCGTCCGAGGTGCGTCAATTTCTTGGTCTCGCTGGATACTATCGAAGGTTTATTAAAGACTTCTCGAAAATCGCGCAACCTCTCACCTCACTGACACAGAAGAACACGGCGTACTCGTGGGGAACGAAGCAGGAAGAGGCCTTCCAGTTGTTAAAGCAGAAACTTTGCAGTGCACCGATCTTGTCATTACCAGAGGGTACCGAAGATTTTGTGGTATATCGTGACGCGTCAATTCAAGGTCTCGGTTGCGTGTTGATGCAACGCGAGAAGGTAATCGCTTATGCTTCTCGTCAGCTGAAGGTGCACGAGAAGAACTACACGACACACGACTTGGAGCTAGGAGCGGTGGTATTTGCATTGAAGATTTGGAGGCACTATCTGTACGGTACCAAATGCACCATCTACACCGACCATAGGAGTCTCCAGCACATCTTCGACCAGAAAGAGTTGAATATGCGACAACGGCGATGGGTGGAGTTATTGAACGATTATGAATGCGCCATCAAGTATCATCCGGGCAAGGCGAACGTTGTAGCTGACACCCTCAGCAGAAAGGATAATGCACCTAGGCGTGTACGAGCATTGCAACTCACAATCCAGTCCAACCTTCCTTCCCAGATACGAGACGCTCATTTAGAAGCGTTAAAACCAGAGAATGTTCGAGCTGAAGCTTTGCGTGGCTCGAGACAACGACTAGAAAAAAGGGAGACGGCGCTTACTACGTAACTGGACGCATTTGGGTCCCACTCTTTGGCAACTTACGAGAACTTGTAATGGAGGAGGCACACAAATCACGCTACTCTGTACATCCTGGATCAGATAAGATGTACCATGACTTGAAAACTACCTACTGGTGGCCCAGCATGAAGGCTCATATAGCAACCTACGTCAGCAAATGTTTGACTTGTGCTAAAGTCAAAGCAGAACATCAAAAGCCCTCAGGTCTACTGCAGCAACCAGAGATACCCACATGGAAGTGGGAGCAGATCGCTATGGATTTCGTGACAGGACTACCAAGAACTCAGGCTGGGAACGACACTATTTGGGTGATTGTTGATCGCCTCACGAAATCAGCACACTTCCTAGCAATCAAGGAAACAGACAAGTTTTCTCAGCTGGCAGCAGTGTATCTTAAGGAAGTGGTTTCTAGGCATGGAGTGCCAACTTCTATCATTTCGGACCGTGATCCGCGTTTCACGTCAGAGTTATGGCAGTCAATGCATAAATCGTTTGGTTCCCAACTCGACATGAGCACCGCTTATCACCCACAGACGGATGGTCAAAGCGAGCGCACCATCCAGACACTTGAAGATATGCTTCGGGCATGCGTACTCGACTTTGGAAAAGGATGGGAAAAGCACCTACCGTTGATAGAATTCTCCTACAACAACAGCTACCATTCAAGTATTAAGGCAGCTCCGTTCGAAGCACTGTACGGACGGAAATGTCGTTCACCCCTCTGTTGGCATGAGGTGGGTGATAGCCAGATCACAGGCCCTGAGTTTGTTCTTGAAGCATCAGAAAGCATTGTGCAGATCAGAAACCGTATGGCCGCAGCTCGCGATCGTCAGAAAAGCTACGCTGACAAGCGTAGTAAACCGCTGGAATTCGAAGTTAATGACCGCGTTATGTTAAAGGTTTCACCCTGGAAGGGTGTGGTACGTTTTGGGAAACGCGGCAAACTAAACCCTCGTTATGTAGGACCATTCAAAATTTTAGAACGGATTGGAAAGGTGGCCTACAGGTTGGAATTACCTGCTGAGTTGGGTAATGTCCATGATGTATTTCACGTATCGCAGCTAAAGAAGTGTTTGGTTGATGAAACACTAGTAGTACCATTTCAAGAGCTGAAGATAGACGACAAATTGCAGTTTGTCGAAGAACCTATTGAAATTATGGACCGGGAAGTTAAAGTTCGTAAGCACAGCCGCATACCGATTGTGAGAGTTCGTTGGAACTCAAGACGGGGTCCAGAGTTCACGTGGGAACGCGAGGACCAGATGAAACTTAAGTATCCACATTTGTTCCCCACAAATCAGGCAGAACCTAGCAAACTTAATGTTGATACAACTGGTGAATTTCGGGACGAAATTCCCATTCAAGTGGGGGATGATGTGACACCCCAGGAAAACTAGTGAACAACATAGCTTACGTTAGTGAGTGCGTACCAAATTTCGGGACGAAATTTCCTTTTAGTTGGGGATACTGTGACAACTCGTAATTCGGACCTACCTTGTGTAACGTATGTGAACGTGTTGTGATTATGGGAAGATTTAATGTAACGTGATATTATTTAATGTGATGTGAATGTGTCTTGTGATGTTTGAATACTTATAAATGATCCGATCGCACAACACTACACACAACCACACAAGCCGGTTGGGCTTTGCATTACACACAACCACACAAGCCGGTTGGGCTTTGCATTAGTAATCGGACAAGGGGCAGCCCAAGTGAGGGCCGGCCCACTCCTCTTGTGCGTACAAACACCCATCTCTAGGGTAGTTTCCCCATTTGTTGTTACAACACTCATTTACACAAAACCCTAGTGCTTATTCTCTCTCTCAGCACACGATGGCAACACTCTTGGCAAGCGAAGATCTTGTTCACCAATCGGACCACTCTCTTCCCTTGTTTGATTCTAACCGGTTAGTGTTTTGCTATGCTTACTTGACTGAATGATGTTATGATTCCACGTTTTGTCTTAGCCGGCTAGAGTTGATTGTATGAATCGTTTACATGTTGTGTAATATGATCGGATTGAGTGTATGATTGTTAATCTGTTGCTATGTGATGATCTTGTTAGTGATTAGGGCTCTCATTAGTTGTTATTATCATATGTTACGCACGGAATCATGATGAAATAATAAGTAATCGGCCGCATGTTCATCGATAGGTTAGTGTTCATGATAGGATATGATTAGGGTTATGTGAATTGGTTGTAACAAACCTTGTTTGATCGAAATCTAGTAAGCCTTGAAACTGAAAGTTGTTAATTGATTTCAAAATTGGAAACTGATAAAGAATTGTAACCGGTTGCTTAAATCATGGAAATAACAAAACTAATCGCACAAGGGGGGCCTGATCGTACAAAGCGGTTCCCGGTCGCACAAGGCTTGCCTAATCGGGCCCGTGTTCATAGCCCATGTTGAACTGTTGTTACTGGGCCGGACTGCCCAAAATCCCACTCGCACAAGGCCTCCTGTCGTACAAGAGGTCCTGATCGCACAACTGGCCGGGTCGCACAACTCAATTCAGTCGCACAAGGCCACTGCTGGGCCGAGCTTGCTGTTGTGTCGCACAAGCTGAATTGTTGTTCAACCGATTGGGCTTCCAAGCCCAAACCTGATCGCACAAGTCCATCCGATCGCACATGACGTCTGGATCGCACAAGTTGTATTATCTTGATAGCTGTTGGGCCGCACTTGTATGCTAAACGTTTATATATTGGGCCGGGCTTATTGGACCGCACAACATGCTGTGGATCGCACAAGGATGTGCCGATCGCACAACATGTTGGGCCGGATGTTATTGGGCTGAATTAATTATTTGCACAATGCTGAATGGACTGTATGACTGTTAAGTGTTGCCATGATCTACGTGCTCATAACGTGTTAATTTATGTGAAACATACGTACACTACTTGAACCCAACCTGACTTGTACGGTAATCCTGTTAGGACGTGATTGACCACTTTTAATTCAAGTAACTTTGGTATAATCTGCCGAGCAAACCAAGGTGAGTTCATTGCATCTTCTCAAGCATGCGTCCCGGTGGTTTGGGACAACTGGTAAACATTTGGAAGGGAAACTTGGGGTAAACAACTGAAACATAGAAACAATCATTTACCGGATTGCCTGTAAGGCAATGGGGTAATTAGTTGATAAGCTATTAGGTTTGGCACCCTCACACCGGGCCGTAAGGACGGGCGTGAACTAATTACTGGGACAACTTGTAACGCGGATATAAGACCTCCTACAGCTCGTCAAGGTTGTTTGATACCTTGACTTTGACCAATGCCTGTAAGGCATTGGGGTTAGGCATTCCCATCATTGACGCTGCATACGGTACAACAAACGAATTAACAACGATATCAGAAACAAACAACGAGTTGATTTAACTAATATCTGGTAACTTCACACGTAAGCAACACCTTGAACTCACCAGCGTAGTCTGACACACTTGTTTGCATGCTTGTAGGTCGTTAACTTTGGAATATGGACTTGCTATCTGGGCGCGCTGGAGTGGTCATGGATCGAAGCTGCTGGATTATTTATAATTGATACATTGGTTTTAAGTTTATTTTGAAACAATTACAAAACGACTTATCACATGCTTCCGCTATATAACTCTTGGAAATTAATATTGTGTTGACATTTAATCTTGTCGATTAATGACATGTTTTATTTAAGTATTTACTATTGGTTCAATGTGATTGGTGGCTCAGACTCTGATGTGTAACACGCCTCGCGGGGTTTCCGCAGGTGGTATTTTGGGGGTGTTACAATTTCATACATGTATTCTTGTATTCTTGTATTTGTAATTTCCAAAATAATATATTTTCACTTAGAAAATATACGTAGACTTGTTTTGTCCAAAATAATGTATCTTCAAGAAAATATATATTTTTCTTCAAAAATCATATATCTTCTAAATATTCTAAGAAAATATATTTTTACTTCAAAAAGTAATATATTTCCTCTTTGTCGAAAATATGATATACTTTGTAATAATAAAAAATCATACTTTCGTTTCTTTTGTCTCCAAAATAATATTTACCAAAAATATGTTGTAGCGGTACTTCTCGGAATACTACGTAAGTTATGTTATTACGTTTGGTCTCACAATATTAAGTGTGTAACTTATATATTTCATTCCATGTAATTTTTGGTATTATTTTGGTGTTGTAAATTCTTGGTATTTGTAAGTTATATTGTTTTCCCTTAAATAATATAACTATTTCACATAATCACACACAATGTCTTTAATGTAAATACATATTCTAAATACATATTTACCCATTTTTATTTCTAAAAACCAACCTCCAATGTTTGTATTTTTTTTACAAAAATCCATGGCAAAGTTTATGTGGAAAATCATAGTTAAAAATACACTTGTAAACACTTGTTTTAGAAAATATTTTTCTAAGTGTTGGTATTTTTAGAAAATTTTGCCATAGTTTCCCCTAAAAATGGAGGTTTCCATGCTTTCAAGCATATCATTTTATTTTGTAAAATCATCACCAATCAACAACAAAGTATTCAACACTTACCATATGTCAAAAATATGAAATTTACTCTATGTCATGAACTTGAAACTTTGTAAAGATTTGTAGTAACTTACTAGTGTGTTTAGTAAGCTTAGTTACCCTTTAAAGTGTGGTTGTTTATTTAAAATCATCATTTTTGAAGAATTTAGATCTTTACAACTTGTAAAATATTTTTCATTTTTCTTGTTAAATACATGTTTATACACTTAAGTAACCACTAAAAATGTGATTGGTTTCTTTAAGAACCAAGTTTATGTAAATCTTGTAATTTAACTTAGTTTCTTGAGAAAACTAGTTTTGTAATCACCCATTTACAAGATTCATAACATGTTTCATACTTCATCATACATAAAAATAACTCCATTTTTCAAGTTCATGTTTACATAAAGGATGACCATTATGATTTTCTCAAGATCTATCCTTATACTTGCTAGATCATGTGTTTAATCATCATCTAGCAAGGTTCTTATTATGATCAATATCATAAACACAAAAAAAGTCATCAAACAAGTTTCATACATACACCAAAACAACTTGATCTTCATGTTATTAAGCTTTATGTTCAAGTTCACCTTTATGTTTTCTTGAGTTTCTTGAGTTTAACATTTTACATATCACTTTAACCACTAGAATCATGAGTAAAAATAGGATCAAAGAAGCTTACTACTAGCACTAAGGCTAGGGAAGAACAAGATGAAGATGAAGTGGTTAAAAGCACTCGGTAGAGGTCCTTCAAGATCCGTTGCTTGCAACCTTCCTAAATAGGCTCGAGACACCTTGGAACAAGCTTGGAAATGTTGTAGGATGAATGAAAGTGAGAGGGTGTATGGATGGTGGTGTGGCCGTAGGTTGTGAGGGGAAAGAAGAAGGTGTTTTGTTGAAGAAGATGATGAATAATATATGTATTATTTAAGGGGTTTTTATATAATTCTAATAGCATATGGCATCTTATGTTGGAATATACCCCAACAAGATCTTATAAAATATATAAAAGAAATCACTTGTGGAACCCATGTCTCCTAACCGGTTATCAAAAATGGGGGTGGGGTAAAGTGTAACTTTTAATGGTTAGTTACTTGATTTAGTTGGAAAGTAATGGTGCTAGTTAGGTATTTTATGTATTTAATGTTTATTAGATGTAATATGGTGTTCGGTGACCGAAACTAGCTTTTTAACACTAAAACAATGCTTCTAGTAATATTTTAGTGTTCCGGGTAATGTCCGGTTGTTCGGTTAAATTCTGGTTCGTTAAAGTGCTAAATAGCGCAGTTTAGTGAGCTTTATGTTATATTTTATGATAGTATCGATTCCCGACACTTAGGAAAGTATTCTGGACCATTAAACCATTTTTCTGCATTATAATTAGATCTTTAAATGCTGAAAATAGCTGAATTTTGGTTATTTTCTGCAGAATTTTGCACTTTTAGTGTGTTTTAGGCACTTTCCGGCACTTTATCTATCACCTAGAAAAGCAGTTTTGTGGTCCTTACTTCCCTACACACTATACTAGTGTATCACTAGGTCTCTGGCTCATACTGGGTCTCAAAATATTGTCTGTCTATGTACTAAACATCGTCAGTATTTCTTTTTGTTTGTCTAATAATGGTGCCAATTCTGTTCTGTGCATTATTAGCACTATATCGTGTTGCATGTAGCAACGAATATGAAATGCCATTGTATGTATATAACAGTAATCAAAAATTCATTTGTCTTGTAAACTAGATCATGCACAATTATTACAGTACAGATTACTGTTTAATTAGTGTACGGAATGTACGGAAAAGTGACGGTTGTCACAAAGAAGGCCGCGCAAGGGAAGAGGAATCTCGCACAAGGGAAGAGGTAACTTATACTAAAAAAGTGATAGTTGAGGAGGTAAAAATGGAAGAACAAGTAAGTGAAAAACCGACAAATGAACTAAACAACGTAAAAGGTGAGTCCGATAATGTTAAAATTCAAAAAGAGTCTGATTTTCAAGAAATTAATCTCTTGTCACCTTCTTTTGAAATCCAATGTTTGGTAGCTACTCATGCTAAGTTTTTAAAAGAGTTAAACACTAACACTAAAATTGACGAAAGGGTAAGCATTAAGTTAACAAATGATCAAACTACGCTAATAAAAGATGACCCATTTGAAATTAACATCACACCAGTTCCATGTTTCTTTCAAAATTCCTTTATTAGTAATATTACAATTGATAAAGATCTTTGTGTTAATATAATGCTAAACTACATTTTGGAAAAATTAAGTATTGGTGATTTTTCTCCACTTCAAATACCCATTTTTCTATCTAATCAGAAAACAATAAAATCAATGGGAGTAGTTGAAGATGTGTTAGTCCAAACAAATCAAATGGTAGTCCCAACCGACTTCGTCATCCTTGATGACGTTCCACTAATGTTGGGACGACCGGTTGTGAAAACCCACGAAGCTTTGAAAAATCGAAAGCAAAACAATCTACCCATTCAATTAGGGGCATTCAAAAAATGTGTCGATCTTGAGCGTTCAATGAAATATCCAATCGGCAATGATAACCCCCTAATTGAAGATGAAGATGAGCCACTCGATACTGAAGAAGAAATTGACCACTTTGTTGAAGAAGAGGTCGCCATTGAACAAACCTTTTTGGTTCTTGACCAACATGAGCAACCAAATAAGGAGTCTCCTAAAGACACACCACTTAAGCTCAAAGAACTCCCAAAAGGTTTGGAATATGCTTTTCTCGACAAAGATGGTAAGCTACCTGTAATTATTTCATCAAAATTACCTAGTGTAGAAAAAGAATAATTAATCACACTTTTGAAAAAGCACAAAAACGTGATTGCTTGGAAGCTTGTAGATATTAAAGAAATAAGCCCTTCCATGTGCACGCACAAAATTTTAATGAATGATGACTATAAATCGGCAATACAACCACAACGTAGAGTAAATCCAAACGTCCAAGATGTAACACCCCGTGTTTTCCAAAGTCAAAGTCAAAGTCAAGTGTTGACTGTTATTGGAATTAAAGATTAATAAAGATTAATTTCATTTTAGTTTCATTTTGATTTTTTTTTTCGTATTATTTGGAGTAAGTGTTGTATAATCAAACTAATCGACCGATAATCGAACTGTGAATCAACGACCGCCTGTAAATGATAGGAAGTAACAATGCAATAAAGCTAGTCAACCAGTAATCAAGCTAATCGAATCAATCATCGAACTCAAGTGTGGGGATTTTTAGTACTGTTATACGTGTGTGTGTGCCTTGTGTGTTACTTGTGCATGTTTACTTTTATGTTAAAGTGTGTGTGGTGAATCGATCAAATCAATCAAGACTCAAGGTGAATCAAACTCAATGGAAATCGAACCCGAAATGGTTGTAAGGATGCTTGTATGTTAGATATAGTAGTTGGGACTAAAAGTAATTTGATTAGGAATTCTATCATTCTCAAATCATCGTTCATCAAAGTCGAAATATCAAAAATCGTCGCGAAACACTCAAAACCAGGCAAGCCGATCGAACAGGGCAACCTGATCGAACAGGCTAGCCGATCGAACAGGCTGTTCGATCGGACAGCTGCTCGATCAGGAATGCTGTTCGATCAGCTCACCCTTTCCTCTTTTGGAAGCCTATAAATAGGGCTGTCCTTGTCAAACTTTCCACTTTTGGAAAAGCTCTGACCGACCAGCCTCTTTTTCTCACTAAATCCAAGATTTCTCTCAAACCGGTAAGTATTTCACTCCAATCTTTGTACGTTTTTGGTCATTAATCGATTCTCCATCTTTCTATCTTTCAAAATCTGAATTTCAACCATGAAATCACCAAGATCTAGGTGTTCTTGAGTGATGTCATCATGGTGTTCTTGGTGTTCATCAAGAACTTCATGTTCTTGACTTCATTCAACCATGAATAAGCTAGATCTAACCGATTTCCACATCAATAACTTAAAATCTACCAAAGATCTTAACATTTCACGGTGGAAAAGGAGTGGAAGATGGGTTTTCATCTATCTTTCAACTCTTTTACACTCAAAGAGGTGGAATCGAAACTTGAACCGATTTACAAATCAATCTAAGCAAACACATGGTTCAAGATTCGGGTTCTACCGAGAGATATACCGATTCCGGGTTAAACGTTAAACTTGGGTTCCAAACCGTCTCTGACCGGGTTTGGGTGATTCCTGCTCGAGTCAGTAGGCTAAGTGGGGACTTCAGCTTTGTGGTTCAACTCGTAGTCAAAATATCTCTACAACATCAACAATTAACGGGAATAACCAAGTGTTAGGTGAAAGGCTAACCGAATCGAGAAGCTGGCCGAACGGCTAGGCTGTTCGATCGAACAGCCCAACCGAACGACTATGCCAGCCGATCGACTAGGCTAACCGATCGACTAGCACTTAGACCCACCAACTCACAAAAGTGTAGTATTGACGAGGTACTGTTCGATCGACTACGCCACTCGATTGCAATCATTACTGCTCGGATCATGAGATACTATACTTTAAAACACTTAGACTTTTTGAAACATTGGAATGTCATCCGATCGAGCATGCTAACCGATCGAGTGACATCTTGCCAAGTCTGCAATACTAGCCGATCGGTTGGGCTAACCGATCGAACAGCTGTTCGATCGGCCAACTTGAAAGGGTAGTACAAACCATCATACACAAACACATCCTTCACATCAAAGGAAGAAACAATCCACTTGAAGGAACCAGCCGATCGAGCCAGCCGACCGATCGAATGGATGTTCGAACGGACTTACAAACCAATCGAACAGCCCACTCGATCGAACTGCTGTCCGATCGAATGGCCTACTCGATTCAAGTACATTGTTTACTTTTTCCGCGTTACTCATCGTTGTGTTATCGAACTATTCAGGCTAACCTATTCTCAGTGCTCCCTTCAATCCACATCAATCACTGTGAGTATACTCGATCCCTTTTTGCTTTCAGCACTTTTGGGTGTTACATACGTAATCTATCAAAATCACAAACAACACAAACTATTTGAACGCTAACCTACTTGCATGTATTACTTGTCTAAATGATTGCTGTTTATTATGTTTACACGTGGAGTGCTATCTGCCTGCTTTAGCAACGTAGTACTATAGTTTGGACTCAGCACCCGTTCACACGGGGGTTGCTAAGGACAATTACTTGCATGGATTACGGTGGTAATCATGTATTGCGAACTGTCTCGGACAGTCAACCCGAAGTCGTTGGTATCGATGGTCCCATGTTGATAATTTACATGCATCGTTTGCCCTTGTGTACGTGCTTGGTTATGCGTAAACTATTCGAACTCTATATGCTATATCAAACTTGTGTACTCACCTTTACATTATATGTATTGACTTTTATTTTAACGTATGTGACAGGTGTTTAAGCTACTAGCTTGCTAGGGAAGCGAAGCAATAATAAGTCTCTAGGAGCCAGTGACCTTAGGACAGTGTCCACGTATCTGCTCCAGGGGCATAATTATCTGTAGATCTTGTACTGGCACCTGTAGTCAGTAAGATTTACAGATAGCCGTCTTGAAGTCTTAAAACAATATTTACATTCGGTCTGTAATAATTAAACTAGAGTTGTCGGAACAGTTCCCATATTGTTTGGTTGATTTCTATGATAACTTGTTATTATTTGGGACACGGTATGGGACGTGTTATTTAACTGAATTGTATGATAGTTGTTATGGAAACTTCTGAACAATCTGTTTCGCTCAGTGCCGCGCCCCGATGATTCCGCCATCGGTTGGGGTGTGACAGATTTGGTATCAGAGCCATAACTATAGGGAATTAGGTTAGACACGATCTAGTCCGGATCGCTGTCCTAGAGACCTAGACTATAGCTAGGAACCAAGAGGCCAAGTTTATGTGCTTATTTCATGTTGTTTCCTTCTATTCTATCATTACATCCGAACTCCGAGCCAAATTTTGTGATTTGGACGGGATTAGGAGTGAAACCCGCAAATTCCTGCCTAAATTACGAATTTTTGCCAATTATTTTGTGCGATTCTCTATCAACAAACGGGGGAGAATTATACCAAATCAGGGCTGAAACCCGAAATTTGATGAAAACTTTCCTCTAAATTTTCTTAAAACAAGGAAGAAATTGCTAAGCTAGGGGTGAAACCCTAACCTTGGCAGTTATTCCGACTTTATTTTATCCCGCCAAGGCAATTGACGGACTCCAACGACCTGAACTCACGAGTATGACCTAGAATGCGCATGCATAATGCCCAAGAATCGAGGCAGAAACATGACCCCTAGAGTCGAAAGTGACGACAAGTCAACTGCGAATAGTTAAATTGCCATGGTTAGTCACAGTCTAGTAGCCGCAGACAATCCATTTTCCCGATTCTGAGTGTTGCTTCGTTGATTTTATGTGACTTACCTGTTTACGTGTTTAAAAGATTCGTTGGTTACTCCATTTGTTATCAATCTGCGTGACTATGTTGCTATCCTATCTCGATTCAAATCCCTGTTGATGTGATCTAAGCGAAACCAGTGTGCTATGCTACGACTAAGTTAGACGATACAATGTGATGCTATCCAATATGCAAAACGAACGACACTCGACTTGTGGTTATAGGTTTCTGTTTTCTGACAGCCTCTGTGATAAAATTGCGAGCGTGTTTAGGAAATTAAGTGCTCTATTTGCTTAATTGCTTATGTGCTTTAGTTGCTTCTGTGCTTATGTGCCTCTGTGATTATGTGCTTATGTGTTTATATGTGTTACGTAACGTGAGATGTGACGTGATTCTAAGCTTTAGTAAACTAAGACGTGCGAGATTCGAATTCGTTGTGTTGAGCCCTATGGCGATGTCTATTGCAGACCATGTCGTCATCATCAAGGCCTCGCCAACGTCTTACTCGTCGGGAGAAGAGAGATCGTCGTTTTGCTGCTATCCTCTCTAAAACAGTAGCGAAGGCTGTGAGTGAAGTATTCGAGAACGCAAGCAAGTCATCTGAGGAATCCCGAACCCTCACGCCCAAAGACTCCAACAAAGCTACTTTTAGCTTCAAACAATTCAAGGCATGTGGGCCAAAAGAGTTTACCGGTGAAGATGGCCCTACGGCTCTGTTTCATTGGTTTGACTCGGTAGAAGTCACCCTTCGTCAAAGCGGATGCCCAGATCACCTCCGTACTCTCAATGCTACCGGTGTCTTCCAGTCGCGAGCTTTGGACTGGTGGACCGCAGAAAGGAACAAGCGCGGGAACGACGCTGCATACGAGCTGACGTGGAAGGAATTGAAAGCGATCATGATGGACGAGTTCTGTCCTCCCCACGAACGCCAAAAGTTGGAGGATGAGTTCTGGAGTATCAAGCAAAAGGAGGGAGACAATGCTGGTCTCACTGCTCGTTTCAAGCAATTGAGTATCATATGTCCCGACCAGGTCAAGACTTCTGACATGACCATCAAGAAATACATCCGTGCTCTTCCGGATTGTGTCGCAGATTTTGTTCACGCCGCCAAACCCGCAACGATCGAGGAAACCTATCTACTCGCTGCCGAGATTAACGACAAGCGAGTTAAGGCTGGTGTCTGGGATAAGCCAACCAAGTCGTTGCATCAAGTGACTACCGCATCAACCGACAACCCTACTGCTCAAGCCTCCAAGTCTTCGAGAAGAAGAAAGAAGAACAAAAGTTGCTCTGCCGCAACCAATGCTGCTCCTCTTCAGTCAGTACCGCCACAACAGCAACAACCACAGCGCACTGCGCCAATGATCAATGCGCCGCCAGCGAAGCGTGCGTACACCGGCCCCCACCCACTCTGTGCTACATGTTCTTATCATCACCCGGTGGGTGTGGCCTGCCGATTCTGTGCCCACTGCAACGTTTACGGGCATTTCACTGCGAGTTGTCGCTATGGTCCCCGTCAAGCTCAAGCCCAAGCCGCTGTCAACCAGGCTCTACTCCCTGCTCCTCAAGCTCCTCAAGCTGCACAGGCCCCAACAAACAATGTTCGGACCTGCTTTGCATGTGGTGACCCTAACCACTTCGCAAACCGGTGCCCGAACAGGGTGGTGAAACAAGAAGTCCAACAACCCCAGCAACAACAACAACAGCCTCAACAGCAAGCAGCTCACGCCAGAACCTTCAACATCAATGCACGTCAGGCTCAAGCTGACAACAACGTGGTCAATGGTACGTTCCTTGTGAATGGTATATATGCATCATGTTTGTTTGATACTGGAGCCGATAACTGCTTTGTGTCAATTGAATTTGAGAAGCTTCTTAGACGTAAGCGTTCCTATCTTTCGACGCCCTTCGAAGTAGAAATCGCTACCGGAAGAACCATTACTGTCAATTCTGTGCTCCGTGATTGTACTCTCGAGCTCAACAATCATATATTTCCGATTAATCTCATTCCAATGCAGCTCGGAAGTTTCGATGTCATAGTAGGCATGGACTTTCTTCGTGAGAACCGTGCTGAAGTTGTGTGTTCCGATAAGATGATTCGTTTTGTGCTAGCTAGTGGTGATATTCTATGTGTGTACGGTGAAACTACTGCAAAAGATCTCAAGCTCATGTCCTGTCTTCAAGCTCGCAAATATCTCCGCAAGGAATATCGAGCCTTCTTGGCCCACATTGTTGTAGCAGAGACGGACAAGAAAAAGAAAGTTGAAATCAAGGATGTCCCCGTTGTCCGAGAATTTCCTCAGGTGTTCCCTGATGACCTTCCTGGATTACCTCCAAACCGTGATATAGACTTTCGAATTGACCTTATTCCAGGAGCCAACCCAGTGGCCAAAGCTCCGTATCGACTCGCTCCATCTGAGATGCGAGAACTCTCAAACCAACTCCAAGAGTTACTTGAAAAAGGCTTCATTCGCCCGAGCACTTCTCCATGGGGCGCACCAGTCCTTTTCGTCAAAAAGAAGGACGGGTCGTTCCGAATGTGCATCGATTACCGGGAATTGAATAAGCTAACCATCAAGAACCGATACCCCTTACCAAGAATCGACGATCTGTTTGACCAACTACAAGGTGCTCAGTGTTTCTCCAAGATTGATCTACGTTCAGGCTACCATCAGTTGCGGATCCAAGAGGAAGACATACCCAAAACCGCTTTTCGAACCCGATACGGCCACTACGAATTTGTTGTCATGCCATTTGGTTTGACCAACGCACCCGCGGTCTTTATGGATCTGATGAATCGCGTGTGTAAACCATTCTTAGATCGTTTCGTCATTGTATTCATCGACGATGTCCTGATCTATTCCAGATCGAGGGCCGAACATGCGCAGCATTTGCGATTGGTTCTCGAGTTGCTTCAGGGAAACCAACTCTACGCCAAGTTCTCCAAGTGTGAATTCTGGTTGGAGGAGGTTCAATTTCTGGGTCACATTGTGAATAGTCGGGGTATACACGTTGATCCTGCGAAGATTGAGGCAGTCAAGGGATGGGTTACGCCAAAGAATCCGTCAGAAGTTCGCTCTTTTCTCGGATTAGCTGGTTACTACCGGCGATTCATCGAAGGATTCTCAAGGATTGCTGTACCGCTTACCTCCCTTACTCATAAAGACAAGCCTTTTGTGTGGGGAACCGCGCAGGAGACTGCTTTCCAAACCCTCAAACACATGCTGTGCCATGCACCAGTTCTTACACTGCCGGACGGAAGCAATGACTTCGTTGTCTATTGTGATGCTTCAAACCTTGGACTTGGCTGTGTTCTCATGCAACGAGACAAGGTTATAGCTTACGCATCTCGACAGCTCAAAATCCACGAGAAGAACTATACAACCCATGACCTTGAGCTAGGTGCAGTTGTCTTTGCCTTAAAGATCTGGCGACACTACCTGTATGGTACAAAGTGTACGATCTTCACCGATCACAAGAGCTTACAACATATCTTTAACCAGAGAGAACTCAATATGCGTCAACGCCGATGGGTAGAACTTCTCAACGACTACGACTGTGAGATCCGTTATCACCCAGGCAAGGCGAATATAGTTGCAGACGCCCTCAGCAGAAAGAATTACGTGATAGGTGTTCGAAACATCCAGGCTCAGTATAACCTCGAAGCTCTCATCCGCGAAGCACAACACGCATGCTTTAACGAGCGTACGTTGAAGAAAGAACGAATCTATCACGATGGAACTCAACTCGTGAGCAAAGCCAACGGGATATTCTATTATCTGGACCGGATCTGGGTTCCGAGGAGGACAGATTTGCGAAAGATTATCATGAACGAAGCCCACAAATCCCGATATTCCATTCATCCCGGTGCGGACAAAATGTACCAGGATCTTCGCTACAAGTACTGGTGGCCTGGGATGAAAAGGGATATTGCTCTATATGTTGGTAGCTGTTTAACTTGTGCAAGAGTCAAGGCTGAACACCAAAGACCTTCAGGCTTACTCGAACAACCGCCGATACCCGTATGGAAGTGGGAAAGCATAGCTATGGATTTCATAACTAAGCTTCCGACCACGCCATCAGGTCACGACAGTATTTGGGTTATAGTCGACCGTCTAACCAAATCAGCCCACTTTTTGCCAATACGAGAAGACTATAAGGTGGCCAAGCTAGCCCAAATCTACACCGACGAGATCATTAAGAATCATGGTACGCCTCGAGACATCATTTCAGATCGCGACGCTCGGTTTACATCGAGATTGTGGGAAACTTTCCAAGCAGCTCTTGGTACGACGCTGAATTTGAGTACCGCATTCCACCCGCAAACCGACGGGCAGACTGAAAGAACAATTCGTACTATTGAAGACATGCTCCGTGCGTGTGTTATCGATTTTGGTGGTAGTTGGAGCAAACACCTACCTTTGGTCGAATTTTCGTACAATAATAGCTATCACTCCAGCATCGAAATGGCACCTTTCGAAGCCTTGTATGGTAGGAGATGTCGCTCGCCTATTGTATGGCATGAGGTCGGTCATTCACAATTGACTGGGCCCGAGATTCTGCAAGAAACGACTGACAAGATCCACCAGATAAGGGAAAATTTGGTAAAGGCCCGGGATAGACAAAAGATGTACGCCGATAAACGACGCAGGCCCCGCGAATTTGCAGTTGGCGACTACGTGCTCCTAAAGGTATCACCTTGGAAGGGAGTAGTCCGATTCGGCAAAAGAGGGAAACTTGCGCCTCGATTTGTTGGACCTTTTAAGATTCTGGAAAGGATCGGTAAAGTTGCCTACAAACTCGAATTACCGGAGGAACTCAGCAATGTCCACCCGACTTTCCATATTTCAAACCTTCGAAAATGCGTTGCCGACCACGACGCAATAATACCACTCGACGATCTTCAGGTCAATGAGACGCTACACTTCGTGGAAAAGCCTGTCGAAATCATGGACCGACAGACCAAGCAACTCAGACGCTCTCGCATTCCTATTGTAAAAGTACGATGGGAAGGCAAACGAGGCGCGGAGTTTACTTGGGAACTCGAAAGTGACATGAAGGCCAAGTACCCGCAGTTGTTCAGATAGATCTGAAGCATCAAATTGGTAAAATCACACGGAGATGTACGGTTCTCGGCCTAATTTCGGGACGAAATTCCCTAAAGGAAGGGAGACTGTAACACCCCGTGTTTTCCAAAGTCAAAGTCAAAGTCAAGTGTTGACTGTTATTGGAATTAAAGATTAATAAAGATTAATTTCATTTTAGTTTCATTTTGATTTTTTTTTCGTATTATTTGGAGTAAGTGTTGTATAATCAAACTAATCGACCGATAATCGAACTGTGAATCAACGACCGCCTGTAAATGATAGGAAGTAACAATGCAATAAAGCTAGTCAACCAGTAATCAAGCTAATCGAATCAATCATCGAACTCAAGTGTGGGGATTTTTAGTACTGTTATACGTGTGTGTGTGCCTTGTGTGTTACTTGTGCATGTTTACTTTTATGTTAAAGTGTGTGTGGTGAATCGATCAAATCAATCAAGACTCAAGGTGAATCAAACTCAATGGAAATCGAACCCGAAATGGTTGTAAGGATGCTTGTATGTTAGATATAGTAGTTGGGACTAAAAGTAATTTGATTAGGAATTCTATCATTCTCAAATCATCGTTCATCAAAGTCGAAATATCAAAAATCGTCGCGAAACACTCAAAACCAGGCAAGCCGATCGAACAGGGCAACCTGATCGAACAGGCTAGCCGATCGAACAGGCTGTTCGATCGGACAGCTGCTCGATCAGGAATGCTGTTCGATTAGCTCACCCTTTCCTCTTTTGGAAGCCTATAAATAGGGCTGTCCTTGTCAAACTTTCCACTTTTGGAAAAGCTCTGACCGACCAGCCTCTTTTTCTCACTAAATCCAAGATTTCTCTCAAACCGGTAAGTATTTCACTCCAATCTTTGTACGTTTTTGGTCATTAATCGATTCTCCATCTTTCTATCTTTCAAAATCTGAATTTCAACCATGAAATCACCAAGATCTAGGTGTTCTTGATTGATGTCATCATGGTGTTCTTGGTGTTCATCAAGAACTTCATGTTCTTGACTTCATTCAACCATGAATAAGCTAGATCTAACCGATTTCCACATCAATAACTTAAAATCTACCAAAGATCTTAACATTTCACGGTGGAAAAGGAGTGGAAGATGGGTTTTCATCTATCTTTCAACTCTTTTACACTCAAAGAGGTGGAATCGAAACTTGAACCGATTTACAAATCAATCTAAGCAAACACATGGTTCAAGATTCGGGTTCTACCGAGAGATATACCGATTCCGGGTTAAACGTTAAACTTGGGTTCCAAACCGTCTCTGACCGGGTTTGGGTGATTCCTGCTCGAGTCAGTAGGCTAAGTGGGGACTTCAGCTTTGTGGTTCAACTCGTAGTCAAAATATCTCTACAACATCAACAATTAACGGGAATAACCAAGTGTTAGGTGAAAGGCTAACCGAATCGAGAAGCTGGCCGAACGGCTAGGCTGTTCGATCGAACAGCCCAACCGAACGACTATGCCAGCCGATCGACTAGGCTAACCGATCGACTAGCACTTAGACCCACCAACTCACAAAAGTGTAGTATTGACGAGGTACTGTTCGATCGACTACGCCACTCGATTGCAATCATTACTGCTCGGATCATGAGATACTATACTTTAAAACACTTAGACTTTTTGAAACATTGGAATGTCATCCGATCGAGCATGCTAACCGATCGAGTGACATCTTGCCAAGTCTGCAATACTAGCCGATCGGTTGGGCTAACCGATCGAACAGCTGTTCGATCGGCCAACTTGAAAGGGTAGTACAAACCATCATACACAAACACATCCTTCACATCAAAGGAAGAAACAATCCACTTGAAGGAACCAGCCGATCGAGCCAGCCGACCGATCGAATGGATGTTCGAACGGGCTTACAAACCAATCGAACAGCCCACTCGATCGAACTGCTGTCCGATCGAATGGCCTACTCGATTCAAGTACATTGTTTACTTTTTCCGCGTTACTCATCGTTGTGTTATCGAACTATTCAGGCTAACCTATTCTCAGTGCTCCCTTCAATCCACATCAATCACTGTGAGTATACTCGATCCCTTTTTGCTTTCAGCACTTTTGGGTGTTACATACGTAATCTATCAAAATCACAAACAACACAAACTATTTGAACGCTAACCTACTTGCATGTATTACTTGTCTAAATGATTGCTGTTTATTATGTTTACACGTGGAGTGCTATCTGCCTGCTTTAGCAACGTAGTACTATAGTTTGGACTCAGCACCCGTTCACACGGGGGTTGCTAAGGACAATTACTTGCATGGATTACGGTGGTAATCATGTATTGCGAACTGTCTCGGACAGTCAACCCGAAGTCGTTGGTATCGATGGTCCCATGTTGATAATTTACATGCATCGTTTGCCCTTGTGTACGTGCTTGGTTATGCGTAAACTATTCGAACTCTATATGCTATATCAAACTTGTGTACTCACCTTTACATTATATGTATTGACTTTTATTTTAACGTATGTGACAGGTGTTTAAGCTACTAGCTTGCTAGGGAAGCGAAGCAATAATAAGTCTCTAGGAGCCAGTGACCTTAGGACAGTGTCCACGTATCTGCTCCAGGGGCATAATTATCTGTAGATCTTGTACTGGCACCTGTAGTCAGTAAGATTTACAGATAGCCGTCTTGAAGTCTTAAAACAATATTTACATTCGGTCTGTAATAATTAAACTAGAGTTGTCGGAACAGTTCCCATATTGTTTGGTTGATTTCTATGATAACTTGTTATTATTTGGGACACGGTATGGGACGTGTTATTTAACTGAATTGTATGATAGTTGTTATGGAAACTTCTGAACAATCTGTTTCGCTCAGTGCCGCGCCCCGATGATTCCGCCATCGGTTGGGGTGTGACACAAGAAGTGGTTAAAATGAAGTCATCAAATTACTTGACGCTGGACTTATCTACCCGATTTCCGATAGTCCTTGGGTAAGTCCCGTCCAAGTAGTTCCTAAGAAGGGAGGTATGACGGTGGTTACTAACGAAAAAAATGAATTAATACCAACAAAAACCGTCACCGGATGGAGAGTGTGTATAGATTATCGTCGATTAAATGAGGCAACAAGGAAAGATCATTTTCCCTTACCCTTTATTGATCAAATGTTAGAAAGATTATCCGGTCAACAATTTTATTGTTTCTTAGATGGTTTTTTAGGTTACTTTCAAATACCGATAGCACCCGAAGACCAAGAAAAGACAACATTCACATGTCCCTACAGAACTTTTGCTTATCGACGCATGCCTTTTGGTCTATGTAATGCCCCAGCAACTTTTCAGCGTTGCATGGTGGCCATCTTCCATGATATGATAGAGAGGACTATGGAAGTCTTCATGGATGACTTTTCTATCTTTGGAGATTCATACGAATAATGCCTCAATAACCTTGAACGAATGCTATCCCGATGTGAGGAAACTAACCTCGCCCTTAATTGGAAAAAATGACATTTCATGGTAACAGAGGGAATAGTACTCGGTCATAAAATCTCAAGCGTAGGAATGGAGGTTGATCGGGCTAAAATAGACACGATTACCACCCCCATCCTCCGTTAGAGCCATCAGAAGTTTCCTAGGACATGCCGGATTTTATAGACGATTTATCAAAGACTTTTCTAAAATCTGAAGACCTTTAACAAAATTACTTGAAAAAGATGTGCCATTCATCTTTGACAAGGATTGCAACCAAGCATTTCTAACACTAAAAGAAATGCTAGTCAATGCACCTATCATGATAGCGCCTGATTGGAAATTACCTTTCGAAATCATGTGTGATGCAAGTGACTTTGCAGTTAGAGCTGTCTTGGGACAAAGAAAAGATAAGCATTTTCACCCAATATATTACGCTAGTAAAACACTTAACGATGCACAAGAAACTTACATAACAACTGAAAAAGAATTACTAGCTGTAGTATTTGCTTTTGATAAATTTCGTTCTTATCTTGTTCTTTCTAAAAAGATAGTTTATACAGACCATGCAGCCATTTGTTATCTCTTTAAGAAACAGGATGCCAAACCACGTTTAATCAGATGGATTCTACTCCTCCAAGAATTCGACATTGAAATAAAAGACAAAAGAGGAGCAGAAAACACCGCTGCAGATCATCTATCCCACTTGGAAGATATAGCTTTGGAGGCAACTAGGGACGAGCTAATCAATGAAAAATTCCCAACGGAGTCCTTAGAAATGGTGGAATACTGAGAAGAGCCATGGTACGCCGACTACGCAAACTACCAAGCTAGTGGAATAGCCGCAAAAGGTTGGTCACATCATAAAAGAAAAAGTTTTTTACTGATGTAAAGCATTATTTTTGGGAAGATCCTTATCTTTTCAAAATGTGTGCTGACCAACTTATCCGACGATGCGTACACGGTGGTGAAGCAAGGAGAATTCTCCGCTATTGTCATGAACATCCATACGGAGGACATCATGGTGCCGCTAGTACCGCACGAAAGGTATTTGATTCAGGATTTTATAGGCCAACCATTTACAAAGATGCCCAAAGTCTTATCAAGACATGTGATGCATGCCAACGATCAGGTAATATTTCTTCCAAAAACGAAATGCCACAAAATGGCATTCTTGTTTGTGAGATTTTTTATGTGTGGGGACTCGACTTTATGGGACCTTTCCCACCGTCAAAAGGAATCAAATATATACCTGTGGCAGTGGATTACTTATCAAAATGGGCCGAAGCCGAAGCTCTTCCAACAAATGATGGACGAGTTGTGGTAAGATCCCTGAAACGATTATTTTCTCGTTTTGGAACTCCAAAAGCGTTAGTAAGTGATAGGGGTACCCATTTTTGTAATCATCAACTTGAAAATTTTTAACAAGATATGGGGTCTATCACCGGATCTCAATGGCATATCACCCTCAAACAAATGGACAAGCCGAAGTGACTAATCGAGGTTTGAAAATAATACTTGAAAAAACCGTAGGGTTAAATAAAAAGGAATGGGCTGATAAATTAGACGACGCTTTATGGGCTTTTCGAACTGCATATAAAACAACCATAGGTACCACCCCATATAAGCTTGTCTATGGAGAAAGTTGTCATTTGCTAGTAAAAATAGCACACAAAGCCTACTGGGAAATAAAAAACGTAAACTTAGACATAGAAACTGCCGGTAAAAATCGATTTTGTCAATTAAATGAATTAGACGAATTAAGGAATCACGCATAGTCTAAATCCGAAATTTATAAGGAAAGAATGAAAAATTTTCATGATAAACACATTGAACCTAATGAATTTCGGGTAGGAGATCAAGTTCTATTGTTTAATTCACGACTTCGATTATTTCCCAGTAAATTAAAGTCTAGGTGTACGGGACCTTTTTCTATCACCCATATCTTTCTACACGGTGCAATTGAAATTAAATCTCGGAATTGAATTCCATTCAAAGTCGATGGCCAACGGCTAAAACTTTATCAAGGATTCAATGAGGATGAAGAGGAGGAGATCTTGCTACAAGCGACCGAGGAATAAAAAAAGGTTTGTGCATCAACATCATATCTTGTAGGTAATGGACATCGGGAAAGCTTCTAAATCGGTAAGATTTCTAAAACCAAGATTTGGGAAACAGGTCACTCACACATGCACTAAAAAAATGTTCAGTTTTTACCCGCCCATGGGGCTGTGCCCGCTGGACACGGGGCCATAGTCGGCTACTGACGGTGATAAAACCCCTTTTGTCTTCTCATTTTCATTTCAACACGACCCGTTTCCCCGAAAACTCTCTGGTTCCTCTGCGAATCTCTGCAGATTTTCACGTTCTTCCACCGTTTAACATCATCAAGGTATGATTCTATCAACATAATTAGTTAGTTTAATGATTTGCATATAGTTTAACATCAAAAATTTGGGGAAAAATCTAGGGTTCTTGAACTTGAACTGAATCAAACCTCAAATTTTTGCTTAGATCTGTTAGTATTAGTGTAGTTGCATGTTATAGGAAGTAAATCAACTAAAGTTGTCTGTGGATTTGCCCAATTTCGAACAAAAACCTCAAACCCTTGTTTTTGAACCGAAAAATATGAAATTGAAGGGGTAGACGGTTTGATTTCGAAAAAACGACACTTAGGGTTTCATTTTCGGGGAAAACCGCCCCTACTCAACCAAAAATTTTCAAGTTTTCGAAACCGGGTCGAAAATGGGATTTTTGGGAAACAGACGCCTGAGCACGGGGTTGTGCTCAGCGAGCACGTGGCGTGGCCAGCAAAATACAGCCGAACACGGGGCGTGGCCAGTGGCCACGGGGCCGTGTTCAGCTTGCTGTTTTCAGTTTTCTTCGGAAATTTATTGTTTTGTGCTAATTGTTTTGTGTTTTCTTTCAGATGGCCAGGAAATTCACAAGCTTCAATCAAAATGAATGGAACTATCAAGCTCGATTTGAGGTCCTCAAGACAAGGCCCGAGGAAAATCCAAGACAAGTATGCCTCGAGACCCTGGAAGCTGTGGGGCAGCTAGATCGTTTCAACACCCTAGTCACGGGTCCACTAAGGGCGGCCCTCTGCACTAGACTCCATTCGGTCCACGAATATAGCATGGAGTTCTATAGCACATTCGCGTTCAAAGCTAAAGCAGAGGGGACGTGCTGTTATAATGTTAAAGTCCATCCGGACGGATGGACACAGGCTCATTCAGACAAATAAGCATTACCTATAAATAGGGATGTGGGGTTCCCATTTGAACAAGCTTTTGGATCCTAGAGGGGACATGCTGTCCAACTGGTTTCATGGGTATGTAACTTTCATATATCAATAGAAACCAGATTATAAGTGACTGTTCGGTGTCGTTTCTCTACTTCTACTCATTTCTTATCACCGAACCGATCACCTCGGGACCAAAGCTCCGTCAAACTCGATGTTTCCTGGACTATCAAGATAAATATAACGATGATTCTATTAGAAATCTGACTATGTTTACATCTTGAATCACCTTGAATGCTACTTTCTCTCTCTAGACTTGAAAGCTCTAAAGTAGCAAATGGCAAAAATTCTAAAATGAAACATAACTAGTCCTATTTATAGGCTCACTTAAATGAAGCTTCCCTCATCCGTCTGGATGGGCAATTCTCCATCCGTCCGGGTGGACTACTCTGCATCCATCCGGATGGACTATTCCTTGTATCCTTCATTAATTGACCGTGTCTTGTTTTGTTTCTGCCGCGATGCATGATTGATGGAAGTGATAGACATTATGCACTCACAGACTCCCCCTTGGATATTAGTGCAGTCAATCTCGTAGCTTTTTGTCTTTTCTCTCTCTGAGTCTTTTAGAAGCTTTGATATCTTCAACACCACATACTCCCTCTTCATTAATTGACCGTGTCTAGATTCTGCGTTCTGAATTAGCTCCCTCTTTTGGTTGACTCTTTCTCCAGGCTCCCCCTTTCGTTAAGCTTCTGTGCTTTTTAGGATCGACACCTGGGTCTTTGAATACAAGCTCCCCCTTGCTTTAAGCTTGTCTTCAGACTCCACCTTAGACTCAGCTATCGGGATCGTAATCTGGTTTATCTTCTGAAAATCACAAATATATAACAGTGAAAGACTTTTGAATGCTCTAGAATCAGTAACCTGGCTCTAAGCATAAATGTAACAGTATGTAAACTTCCAGAATTATCCGATTCTACTCCTCCTATCAAATTACTCTATATCTGACAATGAAAACATCCAAAACCTCACAGATAATCATCCAAATCCAAATTAATGACCTTGGAGATTTCACAAACTGTTTTTGATTTTTTATTTAAAACGTCAAATTTCAAATTAATGAACTTGTTTATTTTCATAAACATGTTCAGCATACTTAGATTTTGAAAGTCAGCTTTCGGACATCGGTTGTCGAAAATAAAGCAGAAATAAAATCTTTTTTGAGTTTTCTGAAACATAAAGTTGTAAAGAAATATTTACAGGCAATATTTTTGTTTGAGTTCGTGTAAGAGAATCATATCAGTTTATGACAAAATACTAGCACCATTGAGCTATAAACACTTTAAGTTCTAAACGATTCACTTAGATTGTCAGTATATGATCCACTTAAATTTTCACACAAACTTCAACTGTTCCGAGATACGAAATTTAGTGTCGTAAGTACTTAACTTATTCGCGTGTCGCACCTCAGAATATACTCCCGTGTCAAGATTCCCTAGATTCAGTCTTACAGGTGAATATACTATATTGATATTTGTACTATGGTTTAGTGCGAGACCTTGAGAGCTCAGGTATGAACCACCGTTTAGTCAAAGAGATGAAGGCTCGACTTGAGGTGTGTCCCACTTAGGGATCTTCTTTACAACTGCACTTGATATATATCTTTCGATATTTTTCAATTTTTATGACGAGGGTAAGCTTTTAAAGCGCGTAAAGTATTATACGAGGCCTAGGTCATTGCTGACGCAAAATCAGAAGACCAGGTATAATACCCCAGATATCAAACAGTATAAAGACCTAGTATCTCAGAATTAGGCAATCATTTAAACAAGATTTCAGGGATTACCCATATATCCGAGAGATGTTCCCCACGACTTATTAAAGTATATTGATATTTAGGTTTATATCTCGAAATCAATCTACTGAATGTGTAAAAACCTACTGGCATATCATCAGTGAGACCGTTTATTACATTTTAGCTTTCCATTTCTTTAGCGTACTGTGATTGTCTACAGATGTACTATCATTTCCTCTTTTTACACAACAACTCATTTTGAATTTTCTCATGTTTTTGGCTTTTTCAAATTTTCAAATGTTTTTGTATTTTCTGAAATATTTACTCCCCCTAAAATTCAAAACATTTAACAAAATTTGAAAACCGATGTAAATAGCTTTGTCACGCCATCCACTTTCTACTTAAACACGCTCTAACTTGCAGAAAGTACCCCCATGATTTACAACACATTGATTTTTAACAATGTTAAAACCATTTAATCATTTGTGAAATAATCATGTTTGTTCAGCCGTGGGGGTTTCGGCATATTCAATCAAAACATCTTTTAAATTTTTGATTTTGGACAAATTTAAAAACACAAACATATATATTTTTTTTCGTTTTTCAATGAGATGATCGACAGTGACGGCCAAGGGGGAATCTGTTGGTGCATATATTGTATGTCCACCACTGTACGAATAGGCTAGATAGAGCATGTGTTGAATATTGTATAGAATAGTATAAATTGGACAAGGTATTGTATGTAACAATGTCCATCCGGACGGATGGGCAACAGGTCAGTCCAAACCCCATCCGAATAGGTGTTATAATGTTAAAGTCCATCCAGACGGATGGACACAGGCTCATTCGAACAGATAGGCATTGCCTATAAATAGGGATTTGGGATTCCCATTTGGATAAGCTTTGGATCCCAGAGGGGAAATGTTGTCCAACTGGTTTCACGGGTATGTAACTTTCATATATCAATAGAAACCAGATTATAAGTGACTGTTCGGTGTCGTTTCTCTACTTCTACTCATTTCTTATCACCGAACCGATCACCTCGGACCAAAGCTCCATCAAACTCGATGTTTCCTGGACTATCAGCGAAGTTGAAGAAAGTCGCCTCAGCAGCCTACCTTGAAGCAATTACTAGGCGAGTACTCGGCCTTGAAGACCATGTTTTACAACCATGGTTAGAGTTATAAAATCTGAATTTTATAAAAAGAAGTGTTTATTTAAGTATGTATTTCTTTAAAATTTAATAAATAGTTACAAAATTATATATTTAATTTTAAAGTGTTACATATAAAATTCTTGAATTAATTTATAAATTTAAAACAAAAATTTTTGTAAATTATTTGATTAATTTTATATAAAACTTTATTATACACAAATTCCATCTTATTCAATTTTTCATAATTAAAAATAGGTAACTAAATAAAAATATGAATTTTTATTTATTATTTATTCTTTTCTTATTCATGTTTTATATAGTGTATTGTTGTAGGAGCATGTACTTAATTAAATAGGGTTTAAGTTAACATTTTCCATGAGATCCAACATATTCGGTTTTCCCACAATTAAAATGTATAGTACTTATGTTGTGTTTTGTCATATTGTTATTTAAACTTTAAATTGCATAAATTAAACATAAATTTTAGATATTTCTAAACTAGAACAAGAAAACCCTAATCTCGCATTTGATCTAGTTATTCCTCATAATTCAATAATTATTAAATTAGCATTATTTATAGATCTAGGGTGACTGTTTGAAACTTCCTTTCCACATCACATTACAAGAACTTGTGTGATTTGCTTGCTAGCTAAGGTGAGTACATATTTTCCCTTTTTATTATTTTTTTGGGATGAAACAAGCATGCAACCTTGAATATATGCAACCTATACAACATATTAAACCTATTCATTACAGGTCCTTGCTTGATTTTCTTTATGCTTTATGATTTGGGCTTACATGGCAATTGTACGTCGGTGTTTATTTGTATTTGTTCTCACATATTAGCTTTAGATATGCTTTGACATGTGAACTGTACAAAAATCATTTTATTATTATATTAAGCAAACTTATTTTTGCCCACCAACTATTTATAGTTGACACTCTCATTTTACACATTTTTTAGGTTATAATGTTTGAAGTTCAAGCTTGATGTCACATAGGGCTTGGGACTTAGTTTAATTTAAACAATTGTTATATGTTGCTTTTATTTGAAAAATGTGATTTGTTCGTACAAACTTAAATCTGATGGAATAAATATTTCAACTTTAATTTAGTAACATGTGCTATTGAACAATCTAGTTACGTGACGCCCCGACGTTTCCGTTGTCAGTTGGAGTGTTACAACATATCACAATAGTAACCAAAGTAATAAGATATATAACAACCGAATTCCAGTAGTAGGTAATAAGTAGTAGGTAATAAGAGAGGTAAATTTGACCTACAATGTACACATTATCGTCGCATTTAATGCTTCCGTTCATTAGTCCATAGGTATGGTTACGGGGAATGCATGAAAAATATGACATATGATAAAAATTGTAATTAACATCTTTATCATGTTTAACATGCATTCCCACTAAACCATGTCAACAAACCAATATCCTTTAACCAAGGGATATAGGCATTTATAAATGTATGAGGCTCTGATATAACATCCTCATATACGAGCCACATTAACGGTCACAATCAATGCCCTACCAAGATACAATATGCTAAGGTTTATCTGCCATGGTTGAATACCATATGACTATCTCGGCTTCTTTTGCAACATACAAAATACTCGTCATCATAACCTCAAAATATGGAGCACACTAACCATCACACTTGATGTCACGCTATGATACACAATACTAAGGTAATAATGACTCAGAAATAGTGGTAAGATGGCTAGAAAAAGTTACTTTAAAAAGTCAAAAGATCAAAAACCAACAAAACTGGTTTTTAAGATTTTAGATAATAACATGTAAAACCAACTACATCAACAACATATGGGCTCAAAACACATGACTGTAACTTAAAGTTGCATCACCATGAGTTAATTATTACCATTGCACAAATTTTCTAGCTGCCTATCAAATCAGCACATTGACAACCACATAAAATCTCAAATCATACACAACCACTAGTGAATAATAACAGATGGGCTTAAGACTTATGGCTGCAATTTAAAGCTGGATAGCCATGGGTTGTTGGACCTACAAAAGAACAAATGATTGCAAAAGCCGAAACATGCTATCCTGATCAAGAAATAAATAAGCTATGATAATAATCTCTCCTCAAAATAGTCAATCTTGAACACTAACATGGCATCTATTTGAAGATATCAAAGATTCGTTGTAGGCAAGAAACCCTTGTTGAAGCAGAAGAAAAGTCTGTTCAAGGCCAAACCTTGTTGAAGACAAAGCACTATTAAAGAAGGCCAAACATCTATTAAGGCCAAAACAGATGTTTGGTATTAGCAAATAGAGGTTTAACAGTGTATGTTTAAAAAGTTATTCAATATCTTAGAACAGATGTTAAGTTCCATCAGATATTTCTAACATCTGTGGAATCTTTTCTGATAGGAATGTTAAATGTCGCTATCAGTGTGATGTCAGCCCTAATTGCCAATAGATGTTAGTACCTGTATAAATAGATCCCACCTGTTAGAGATCTAGTTATCACATTACATCCTTTAGTACGAACAGAAAGTTGTGTCATCAGGCTGAGGGGGAGTGCATAATCATACTTGTAATTTGTAATCATTTTTTATTATTAATAGAAAACAATATGATATCTTTCCAAGTGTGTGTGTGTTCATTAATTCCACTGCAATTCATTTCCATTTATACAACATTTATTTCATCAAACACTTCATTAATTCGCACATAAAAGCACACAAGCTAAAACTCGGATCATAACAATTGGTATCAGAGCTTGGTCACACTAAACTTGATTTCACAACCTGTTTAATACAAAATGATTAGCTCACATAATTGATAACCACTTATTCGTTTTATTGAATTACTAAGTCAAAATATCAAATTCACAAAGTTTTTAAACGATACTCTGTTTTTCACAAAGATCAAAAAGATGTCACAAAACAATTACGATCCCTACAACACTGGTTTCAGTAACAAGCCTCCGATGCTTACTAGATCAGAATACAATATCTGGCAACATCGAATGGCTCATGTACTAGCTTAACAAATTACAGGATGTTGGAAGTCCATTATATTCGGACCACATGTTCCAGTGGTACCAAGTACTGAAATTCCAAATGTTCAAGAGCCAAAGAAACCAGAAAGCTATTTCGTGCAAGATTATAAAAATTTGAGTTAGATGCAAAAGCATTCCATATTGTTGCTATGGCTCTACCAAATGAAATCTATGCCTGCCTATTACACCGTAATAACGCAAAAGAGTTGTGGGATGCTTTAAAGGAACAATTTGGTGGAACAAAGGATGTGATTGAAAACATATGAGGAATTCTCAACCAACACTATGAGACCTTCAGTCATGTTAAGGGAGAGACCTTAACGCAACAGTTTGAAAGGTTTACCTATTTGTTAAGTGAATTAAAATTGGTTAACAAAGAATTTTCTAATTCAACTTTAAGTAATAGGTTTCTTAGGTCACTTCTTGAAAAGTGGGACACAATTGCTATTGTTATGAGGACCACAACAAGGTTCAAGGACATGACCAGATATGAGAATCTTTGAGGAGAAGAAAAGGGGTGGCGGGTGGTGATTAGGGTTTACAGTTTGTGGTGGTGGCAGCCGTCGAAATTGAAGCTTTTAATCGACTTTCCAGGTTTGCAGCTTGTATTAGGGTTTACATGTTGTAGTAGTTTGATACGAAGATGATGGTTGGGGTGGTGGCTAATGGCGGGGATGGCAGTGGTAGCCGGTGAAAATGGGAAAGAGAGAAAAAGAGTGAGTGTATGTGTATATGGATTGGGTGGTTGATGGTGGCGATGTAGATATTGGCTAGTGGTGGCTGATGTTGTTGAGTTGCGATGTGGCTCAGATCTGGGATTGTTTGGTGTTGGTGGCAAGTTATGGTGGTGGATGTTGGTGTTGGTAGTAGGCTGTAACATTCCACAATTATTGTATTATTCGTTTCGTGTTTTTCGTATTCAACCATTGTAATCTGAGACTTATGATCATAATGGAATTCATTTTATTTTTCTTTTTCTCAATAACTGTTCAATCAAACATAGGTGTTATTCATATAATCATCAAGACACGTTTAAATCATTCAAAAACCGACTTATGTTGTGTAAATTCGATATTCGAAACCCAATCAATAAAATATTGTGTCATACTATGTTTATAAATTATGTTAGAAACTCAAATTTATACAAATAATAAAAGAGAAATGCATAAAACAAACAATCCCATGACAGTAGGGACCAAAAACAAAAATAAATAAATTAATGGGCCAATCTTCTCCAACATTCCATATTTTTCACCACCCTTAACATTAATCTCTTCCCTATAAATACCCACTTCATCCTATCACTTTTTCTTTGCCATTTCTCAAAGAATTCTTCCCTCTTGAAAGTGAGTTCCATCTCTTTTTACCTTCTTCTCTTCTTCTTGTTTTTCTTTAGCTTTCATTCTTCACCTGTGACAACCCGAATTCTTTAGGTTAAGTGACGCGTTATCTTGTGATCTAAACTCTTCGTTATCCTCCATTCTTTGTTAAACGCCATTCATATAACTCCGTTAAATTAATTGTGCGATAATTAGCTTACACAATTCAAACCAAACAATGTATCGGCCCGTTACGCATATACATGACTTGAATGTTATCCTTTACCCTATATGTATATACTATATCTCGGCCCAAACTATGTGATTTCAGCCCACTCTTTTGTATGTAACATGAGAGTCGGACCCCACCTCCCTTAACTGTAAATATATATTGCTTGTTTGCTAAGTTGGGCAGCCTATTCTACATGGGCTTAAGCCCATTGTTTCGGCTAGAAGAGAACCCTATATGAATACGTATTAGAGATCAATATTAGGTTACTTATATCTCAAGTCTAGAACCCTAAAGGTTCTTCCCTGATCGCACGAGTTCTGTGGAGACCCCCCCCTCCTGTTCGAGATAACATCTTAGTCAATCAGGTTCCTGGTTAGTGTTTCTCAATGATTGACTTTTATGTTGTGTGATATTGTTATGTGTGTTATGAATATTTAGATAGTAAAGATAGGCTTGTTGATTGATATGTGAAATAACGTTGAATGATGATGTGAAAATTGTATGTGACCTTGGTTGTGACATGATCTGCTGGATGATCAAGAAACATGCTAACGTATGTATTTAATGTATGAATTGGATATGTGCATGATTAATAAGGGTTAGGGATTATGTGGTTGCATGATTAATAATGATAATAAAGTCAAGATATAACAGTGGGTTATGTAATGCAACATGTGATAAGCTTATCGGCCCTATGAGTTTGTCAGTCCATTAAATGAATCGGTCCACTAATGATTTGATATAGAAATCGGTGTCTGCCATTTTAATCAAACCATGTGCTATCTTATCTTTAATTTGATTCATGTAGGATAGTGATAAGGTTTTGAGAAACCAATAAAGCATCATAGAATTATATTAAATGTTGTCGGTGGTCCTTGTGAATCATGTGTGTGTGTACTGTTTGAAAGTGTAGTCAACTAGAAAATGTTTATCATATGCATGTGGCCGTTTTGATGTGTTGATCATCTAGTGGACCGAGCAAAGGTCCAATAGGGGGCGGCTTGTGTATTGTTAATAATTAATTGTGTATATTGATTGTGCTGTATGTCATGCATAGATTTGGGAGTGTATGGCCAAATTGATAATTGTTCGCATTGCTTAGCTCATGATTAGGTGCCTCCTGTTGACAAACAATTATGGGTGATGGTTGTGTTGAATGATCAAGATTTATAAGAATCTAGGTGGTAACGGTTTGATTGGAATGGTGTAACTAATTGTTGATTAATTGCTTAACCAAAACGGAACAATAATGGTAAATAATTATTAGAAACAAAAAGCTCATTGATTCTACATCTCTTGATCATATACACTGGTTAAACATGTGTGGGCCGGAATATGTAGCTGGGTAGTTGGATCGAGTTAATGTTGGGCCGGTTGATGTAATATGGTTAATTTAGTTCACTGATCTTATGTTGAATATTAGTTGATTGGGTTTAGTGTATTGATTTGGGCCGCACAGTTGGTTAAATGGGTTAGATAGTAGATTTACATTATGACAAATGATTTCATAAACAATATGATGTATGGGAGTGATAGGTTGAATATATATTAACCGGATGGGACTATATATTAACCGGATGGACTTGGGCCATCCGGGTCGGTTCTATAGTGTTAAGGGCAATCCGGTTAGGGTTCGATAACCGGATTGGGATTGTTGATTGGATCGGACCTTGTAACTTGATTGAGCTACTCGATACTGTGTACTATTGGATCAACTGTTTGAATAATCATTGTTCTTGCTTGAATTGTTGCTTAACTGTTATACGTGCCATACGTGACAATCACTGATGTGATCTATGTGTAAACAAACTGTAAAACTGATCATTACCAAACACTCTTCTAGGTCGTGAGTATTGAACTTATTTAACGAGTAACTTGTCTAACCGAGCAAACCTAAGGTGAGTTCATTGCTCTTTCTCAAGCATGGATCCCAGGGAAGGGATAACGGGTAACATTCCGAGGGGGAATGCATGTGTAATGGGATGTTGGTTATCGTACTCCGTTTTCTATCATTGTAAGACCACTACATCTACCGGGTCGTTGCTTGTAGGGCAACGGGGGTTATTAGTTGATAGCGCTATTAGGTTTGGCACCCTCACGACGTTCGAGGAGAACAGGCGTGAACTAATTACCTTAAAACATGACCAATGCTTTGATAGAGGCATTGGGGTTGGCAATCACATATCATATGGCCATTCGGTAATCGAGTAATAACAACATCGAAACATCGAAACAACAAACAACCTATTGTCTTGTAAACTGTTTTGCTTACCTGATTGGTAACACTACTTGGTAAACAAACACAAACCTTGAACTCACCAGCGTAGTCTGACACACTGGTTTACATGCTTGTAGGTAATTATTGAAGGAGCTTGGGAGCTTGCCGTCTGATGCTGCTGGAGTGGTTATGGTCATGATAAACAATTACATTGATTTGGTTTCGATACATTTACACATTTATACTTTTATGCTTCCGCTCAATACTTTGGTTTTGGTTTAACTTTCAAACGATACATTTCTTTCAATTGGGTATTTTATTACATTATAACTTGTGTTTGATATGATTGGTGGCTCTTTGTTGAATCGTTACACCTCCATTAGGGACACGCCCTAGGTGGTAATTTGGGGGTGTGACAGTTTGGTATCAGAGCCACTGGTTATAGAGAACTCGGTTTTAAAAATGTTTTCATAAAACCAGACTATAACCGAATTGATCCAAACGATGACCATGACACTCAGCTTCAGACTGCAAGGTTCGTTCCTCGTTAGCTTATGCTTTATATGCCTAGTAAACGTAACTATATTTACAGCATGCACGATACGGCATGGTAGACATCATGACACATTGATAGTGCAACATAACACTTGCATCTAGTAAATTTTAATCTTGTTGGTAGTGCTTATTTTGTGTTGATTGGGGTGGGAGAAACTTCAAACATAAGTTAAGAAGCATTGAGAGGAGCATGCAAACCGCCTTATTATCATGGGTGCACACATAATAATAACGCGTGGTGCATGCAAATCCCAATGAGGCTTAACGAATGTAAGAGGGATTCTTCCCTGTTTGTGTATGAACATGGTAGTTAATCGTTCTTAACGTGATAAACCTGAACACTTTCCTCGTTTTCGACTCCTAAATTAGTTAATTTCCATATATAGAAACATGAGTGGACGAGGACACGGTCGTGGTAGCATCAACATGACTCAGGCCGAGTTAACGAATCTGATAAACACACGTGTGGCTGAGGCTCTGGCAGCCTACCAAGCTGCGCACCCAAACAACCAGCCTGCCTGTACGTTCAAGATGTTTATGGATTGTAAGCCACAGACCTTCAGTGGGACGGAAGGGGCTGTGGGACTATTGAGGTGGTTCGAGAAAGCTGAGTCAGTGTTCGCTATGTGCAACTGTCCCGTGGGGGACCGTGTGAAGTATGCTACAGGCACTTTGGAGGATGGTGCCTTAACCTGGTGGAATGCCCAGGTTCAGCTGCTGGGTATTGATGCAGCAAACGCTACTACTTGGGACGACTTCAAGGAATTAATGAGGGAGGAATACTGTCCTCGTGATGAGATACAGAAGCTAGAGAACGAGTATTACGATCTGAAACTGGTGGGATCTGAGGTTGAGGCATATGTGAAGCGGTCGTATGAGTTGGCTGACTTGTGTCCGAATTTGTCTCGACCTATGTCACGAAGGATCGAGTTATTCATCAAGGGGTTACCTCCACGAGTGAAGGGTTTGGTTACCGCTGCAAACCTCAATAACTTGACCCAGATTGTCCGGTTGACTCACAAGATTATTGATCAGGAGGTGGAAAGCAACTCACTGCCACTGCGTGTTTCTAAAGCTACTACTGCCGCCACTACAGCCACTACTCCTGTCACTGATGGCAAACGCAAGTGGGGTGATATGGACAAGGCGTCCAACTCGGTTCAGCCCCAAAAGAAGACAGATACTGGCAGTACTCGCAGCTTTGGCCAATCATCCTCAGTGAATCAAAATCAGAGACCTTATGTGGGAAAGAAGCCTCAGTGTAGCAAATGTGGGTTTCATCATTATGGGCAGTGTGATCGAGTTTGTCGCAGGTGCGACAAGGTAGGCCATGAGGCCAAGGATTGTAGGGCTCCTCAGCCAAAGCAGCAGCAGCAGACTCAGTCGAATCAGAGACAGCAAGGGCAACAGTCTCAACAGAACCAGGGAAATCAAAAGGGGTGCTTTCAGTGTGGTGATGAGGGTCATTTTAAGAGGGATTGCCCTCAGCTTAATCAGAATGCTGGCAACAACAACAATACTGGGAGCGGCAATAATGGGAACAATGGTGGGAACGGAGCACGTGGAAGAGTATTTACTATCGGCGCTGGGGGAGACTCGCAATGATGGCAATGTTGAGACCGGTACGTCTTCTTTGAATGATCTTTTCTGCTTCTGTTTTATTTGACTCTTGTTTCGATTGGAGTTATGTGCCTTAGGGTTCAGTCGTTAGTTAGGACTGACTTCCACCTTTCTTGTAAAATAAGCATGTAGTAGAACTAACTGATAGTAAATCGATAGAAGCTTCTCATGTTCTTTTTGGTTGCAAACTTGATCTCGTGGGTCAAGTGTTCGACATTGACCTACTTCCCAATACTCTTGTAAGTTTTGACATGGTCGTTGTCATGGACTTGGTTATCTATGTATCAAGCAGAAAATTCTCTGCAAAAGAAAACCGTGCGTTCCCTCTCCCCAGTGGGGAATCCTTATCAGCTTAAGATCATCGTAGTGGTGCCGTTGTTGGCATTGTCACAGTCGTGAAAACCCAGAAGTGTCTACGGAAGGGCTACTCTGCTATACTAGCTCTTGTCACCGATTCGCCACTTTAAGAAAGGAAGATAGAGTATCTTCCAGTATTCGTGAATTTTCTGACGTGTCTTCTGAAGAGTTACCTGGTTTACTTCCACATCGTTAGGTAGAATTCCAGAATTGACCTTATGCCAATCCTGATTTCCTTCTGGGATACAGCAATCCCTTGGATTCGCTGGATACTATCACAGATTCATCACGGGATTTTCGAAGATTGCGTAGCCTAAACCTCGTTAGCACTGCGGGGAGCGGTGAACTCTTGGGAACCAAATTAGGAGGACGTCTTCTCAGCTTTCTCAGCTTAAGGAAGTGGGGTAGGCGAAGCACATGGGCCTCGATATCCTATTCACCTGAGTTTTGATAGGATGCATTGAAACCTGAAGACCAAATGTGGGTGACCGGGCCTGAAGGCCCAGATAGCCACGCATGGGAACGAAGTTTGACATGTGGGAAAGTCAAGGTAGGATTTTAGCAACCAGAAACACATATATGGAAATGAGAATCTAGTCACAGATCCAGGAATTGTACTTGAACCCCTTGGAAAGCTGTTAAACTTAAGAAATAGTGGAAATTCGCGGTGGGAGAACGCAAAGATCAGGTGAAGCTCTGTTATCCCCGATTGTTCAACGGTGGGACCAACTTTCGATATCCTTGGCGAATTTCGGGACGAAATTCCCTTTCAAGTTGGGGATGATGTGGCACCCAACTGACCTAGCAATCCTGTTTTTTTTACAATTTGGTTTACGTAGTGCCTGTGCAGTACCTGGATGTTTAGTGATTGCGTGTAATGCTTGATTTTTATTTGTGATTATTATTTACGTAGTATTACATATAGTTTAATTAGAGTTTTCATCACTTCATTCCTCTGTGCTTACTTGTCAAATTTCGGGACGAAATTTCTTTCAAGTTGGGGATGATGTGACAACCCGAATTCTTTAGGTTAAGTGACGCGTTATCTTGTGATCTAAACTCTTCGTTATCCTCCATTCTTTGTTAAACGCCATTCATATAACTCCGTTAAATTAATTGTGCGATAATTAGCTTACACAATTCAAACCAAACAATGTATCGGCCCGTTACGCGTATACATGACTTGAATGTTATCCTTTACCCTATATGTATATACTATATCTCGGCCCAAACTATGTGATTTCAGCCCACTCTTTTGTATGTAACATGAGAGTCGGACCCCACCTCCCTTAACTGTAAATATATATTGCTTGTTTGCTAAGTTGGGCAGCCTATTCTACATGGGCTTAAGCCCATTGTTTCGGCTAGAAGAGAACCCTATATGAATACGTATTAGAGATCAATATTAGGTTACTTATATCTCAAGTCTAGAACCCTAAAGGTTCTTCCCTGATCGCACGAGTTCTGTGGAGACCCCCCCCCCCTCCTGTTCGAGATAACATCTTAGTCAATCAGGTTCCTGGTTAGTGTTTCTCAATGATTGACTTTTATGTTGTGTGATATTGTTATGTGTGTTATGAATATTTAGATAGTAAAGATAGGCTTGTTGATTGATATGTGAAATAACGTTGAATGATGATGTGAAAATTGTATGTGACCTTGGTTGTGACATGATCTGCTGGATGATCAAGAAACATGCTAACGTATGTATTTAATGTATGAATTGGATATGTGCATGATTAATAAGGGTTAGGGATTATGTGGTTGCATGATTAATAATGATAATAAAGTCAAGATATAACAGTGGGTTATGTAATGCAACATGTGATAAGCTTATCGGCCCTATGAGTTTGTCAGTCCATTAAATGAATCGGTCCACTAATGATTTGATATAGAAATCGGTGTCTGCCATTTTAATCAACCATGTGCTATCTTATCTTTAATTTGATTCATGTAGGATAGTGATAAGGTTTTGAGAAACCAATAAAGCATCATAGAATTATATTAAATGTTGTCGGTGGTCCTTGTGAATCATGTGTGTGTGTACTGTTTGAAAGTGTAGTCAACTAGAAAATGTTTATCATATGCATGTGGCCGTTTTGATGTGTTGATCATCTAGTGGACCGAGCAAAGGTCCAATAGGGGGCGGCTTGTGTATTGTTAATAATTAATTGTGTATATTGATTGTGCTGTATGTCATGCATAGATTTGGGAGTGTATGGCCAAATTGATAATTGTTCGCATTGCTTAGCTCATGATTAGGTGCCTCCTGTTGACAAACAATTATGGGTGATGGTTGTGTTGAATGATCAAGATTTATAAGAATCTAGGTGGTAACGGTTTGATTGGAATGGTGTAACTAATTGTTGATTAATTGCTTAACCAAAACGGAACAATAATGGTAAATAATTATTAGAAACAAAAAGCTCATTGATTCTACATCTCTTGATCATATACACTGGTTAAACATGTGTGGGCCGGAATATGTAGCTGGGTAGTTGGATCGAGTTAATGTTGGGCCGGTTGATGTAATATGGTTAATTTAGTTCACTGATCTTATGTTGAATATTAGTTGATTGGGTTTAGTGTATTGATTTGGGCCGCACAGTTGGTTAAATGGGTTAGATAGTAGATTTACATTATGACAAATGATTTCATAAACAATATGATGTATGGGAGTGATAGGTTGAATATATATTAACCGGATGGGACTATATATTAACCGGATGGACTTGGGCCATCCGGATCGGTTCTATAGTGTTAAGGGCAATCCGGTTAGGGTTAGATAACCGGATTGGGATTGTTGATTGGATCGGACCTTGTAACTTGATTGAGCTACTCGATACTGTGTACTATTAGATCAACTGTTTGAATAATCATTGTTCTTGCTTGAATTGTTGCTTAACTGTTATACGTGCCATACGTGACAATCACTGATGTGATCTATGTGTAAACAAACTGTAAAACTGATCATTACCAAACACTCTTCTAGGTCGTGAGTATTGAACTTATTTAACGAGTAACTTGTCTAACCGAGCAAACCTAAGGTGAGTTCATTGCTCTTTCTCAAGCATGGATCCCAGGGAAGGGATAACGGGTAACATTCCGAGGGGGAATGCATGTGTAATGGGATGTTGGTTATCGTACTCCGTTTTCTATCATTGTAAGACCACTACATCTACCGGGTCGTTGCTTGTAGGGCAACGGGGGCTATTAGTTGATAGCGCTATTAGGTTTGGCACCCTCACGACGTTCGAGGAGAACGGGTGTGAACTAATTACCTTAAAACATGACCAATGCTTTGATAGAGGCATTGGGGTTGGCAATCACATATCATATGGCCATTCGGTAATCGAGTAATAACAACATCGAAACATCGAAACAACAAACAACCTATTGTCTTGTAAACTGTTTTGCTCACCTGATTGGTAACACTACTTGGTAAACAAACACAAACCTTGAACTCACCAGCGTAGTCTGACACACTGGTTTACATGCTTGTAGGTAATTATTGAAGGAGCTTGGGAGCTTGTCGTCTGATGCTGCTGGAGTGGTTATGGTCATGATAAACAATTACATTGATTTGGTTTCGATACATTTACACATTTATACTTTTATGCTTCCGCTCAATACTTTGGTTTTGGTTTAACTTTCAAACGATACATTTCTTTCAATTGGGTATTTTATTACATTATAACTTGTGTTTGATATGATTGGTGGCTCTTTGTTGAATCGTTACACCTCCATTAGGGACACGCCCTAGGTGGTAATTTGGGGGTGTGACATCACCCACTTTGGGAAATCCTTATGGAATGTTACCAAATGTTTACTATGGTACACAAAGACAATGCATCACCAAAATGAGGACCAATATTGGGTTTTCTTTTACATGATTTTTACTTTTAATTATGTCATTTCCATCTTACATTACTAACCGTGATCAATTATTTTAATGCCTAACTTAATATTGTCTAACTCTTTATTATATGTCTAACATTACTAACCATGCTAACTTGTTTAACCATGCTAATAATCACTAACATTTTATTCATGCTACTAACCACTAACCCTTTTAATTTTGTTTCTAATACATTTAATTTTGCAATTTAATTTTGGTCAATTCATTCATTTATTCTTGCAATTAATTATTATTATTATTATTATTATTATTATTATTATTATTATTATTATTATTATTATTATTATTATTATTATTATTATTATTATTAATCACTAACATTTTATTCATGCTATTAACTACTAACCCCTTTAATTTTGTTTCTAACTCATTTAATCTTGCAATTTAATTTTGGTCAATTCATTTATTTATTCTTGCAATAAATTATTACTATTACCAAAATCATTATGGACTAAAGATATATATCTATACTACTTTATAATACATATTAGAAGGACTTCTTAAAGTCCAAAAAAATTTTCTTAAAACACCCCTAAAGCATAATGTACAAGTCTTTTAAGCACCATAAAACATCACTTTCCACTTATACCCTTTGACACTTTTAAAACATGGTGTACAAGTCTTATAAAGCACACCAACCTTTAAATCTAATTTTGAGCGGCCATTTTTGTTCAAAATTTGAATGCCCGCTCATTCCCACTTCCCCATAGATCCTGTCTTTTCATTTCACATTTCACAAAGCACAAACCGTCCTCTCTGCTCTCTCTCCGATTTAGGGTTTCTTACTCATCCCTGTCTTTCTTTCTCTCTCTCTACAAACCCATTTGTGAAAGCGAAAAGTAGTGATTGTTGGTAGATGGAGTTCTGATTTTTATCCCCAGCCGACCTCTCTTTCCCCTCAAATCGCACAACCCTGAGACGATCGACCATCACTACTGTTGCGTTTGAGAAGACCACTGCCGCCGCCGGATGTACAGGTCGCCACCGCTAGCCTGATGTCGTTTATTTCAGAAGATAGGGGTTGTATTCTTATTTTGTCGTTGTGATTCTACCATCATTTACCTTTAACAAGGTGCAGACACTAAAAATCGGAGTCTCTGTAGGTAATATATCATTTCTACTATCCTTTTCATTAATTTCATAGTCCTTTTTGTGATTTATTTCAATATCGGCTGCATACTCGATTTCAGGTAGGCTAGGGTTTGGTAAGTGGAGATTCGAGTAGATGGAATTTGAGAAAGGTTTGATTTTAGAACACTATTTTGAGTTTTGTTTCTTGTTGTTTTAGGTATCATATGTTTTTTGAAGGCGAGAAGTTATACTGTGATATTCAAGGCCTCTCATGTTCTTCAGGTCAGTGTTTATCAAAATCTGTGTTAGAAACCGGTGAGACAACCTATGTAGATAAGGTGTTTGATGAAATGTTTAAGTGAGTTTGTTTGGCTGATTATTGTTTTTTGTTTTGGTTTTTGGCCTGATCTGTGATTCCAAGTTGAAGTTTTTGGAAATTGGGAAACCAATTATCCACCGACGCCGTCACAATGAGCAACGAATAGTCAGTTCCTCTTTCTTTCTTTCTCCGGCTTACCATTTCCGATTTCTTATTCTTATTCAATCAACTCTAATTTCCTCTTTTGCAGCGATTATCTCTTCAAACTTTTACTCATCGGAGACTCATCCGTCGGAAAATCATGCCTTCTTCTCCGATTTGCTGTAATTATTCATACTTCATTAATCATTATCTCTCGATGTTTGTTTCTAAATTTTAAGGGTTTATTTTATTTTCTATGCATATTCATGTTTTCAACTTCTGTATAGTTTTTGCTTTCATTTTTACCGGCCGAAGTAGTGATTATTATTATTAATTTTTTTTTGCTTTGGATTAAATTTCTAAGTATACAGCATATTCATTCTACTGATTTTATTCAACTAGGATGTTATTATATTTTAAAGGTTAATTTAATAGATTCGGTATGATAGAGGGTGTTTAAAATTATATAAATTTATCATAATTAGGGTTTATTTGATTTGTATCTGACTGCATTTTTTTCTTGAGGATCTTACCTTATGTTTTTTTTTTTTAACTTTCAGGATGATTCTTATGTGGATAGTTACATAAGCACAATTGGAGTTGACTTTGTGAGTTTTTTCTTTCTTGTATATGTGGTTGTGTTAGTTATATTGGGGCTTGTTGTAGTTTAGGTTTTGCTAATGTGTATTATGATGATGCAGAAAATTAAGACTGTGGAGCAGGATAGGAAGACCATCAAGCTGCAGATAGTGAGTACACATAAAACTTTTTTATTTGATAGTTTATGCAGAAGATTAATTAGACTTGTTTTATCACTCTTGTGTTGATTCAAAATGTTTTTTTGATAAAAATGACTTTGCAGATTTCATTGTTGCTAAAAGCCACTTTGTGTTTAACCGAGGTGTGTAGCCTCGCTTCGGCTAGGCGTGCGCCCTTTGACTACTATGACTAGAGTTGTTTGAATGGATGGAAAAACTTTTATATCTATGATGGCTCTTCAACAGGGCAAGCCCCTGGGGAAGACAGTGAAGTCATTTTATAGTGAGTAATTGTTGCCTCTTTAAAATTTACCAAAACTTTTGAATTTTTTTGTTGCATGCTGACTTGAAAGAAATTGTGTTGTTGATGAATGAAACAGCCCTCAAGCCATCTTTAATGATCCATTCAGAAGGGGCAACAATATTCTGGTACATTTTCAAGAATCTTGAATCATAGTTTTGGGATTATATATACATATATATATACTTATTTAGTATCTTGCTTAAAGATTGAAACCTTATATGTTTGTGTGTTTAGGTGATGTGTGATGCTTACACACCAGCGAGTGAGCCGATCCCGAATAACAAGAGGGACAACGGTTTCAGCTAGGAACAATCAGGCATTAGGTTTACCTGTGGTTTCTTCAGTCAGTGTGGCAAAAAAGACGCTCATTAGCATCCTTGGTTTTAATTTGGGTATGACATTCATCCTTTACACCAATTTTGTAGTGTGTTTATATATATTTGGTTGATTAATATGCATTTTTGAGATTCTGAATTTATTACGGGTGTGTGAATTGAATTGGTATTGTTCAAATTTGTGTTTCCTAATTATTATGTCATAAGCCAAGATCTTGTTAAGTACTTTTGTAATCTAAGTGAAGAAATGGAGTTAAGCCGATGGGTGTGTATTTATGTTTCACTTATAGGTACTTCAGGTGCTTCTATTCGCCTGAGTAAATTGGTGTCAATGAATGGGGCTTCGGGTGCTTTTATTCGCCTCACAAACAGGTGAGTTTTTTGTTATTTTATTTTGGCATTAATTTATTAATTAATTCGTCATAAATAGCTCTGTTAATATTCAAATATTTGCACTTTATATTTGCTTTTGCTTTTATTGGAGTTTTATTATCAACGTTGGTAACATTTGAAGCAAGGTTGCAAAAATGAGTTTCTGAGCTGGAATTTGGTTGAACTCATGCGTGCCCGCACCTGCGGACACGAATGCAGCTCCGAAAAAATACACCCTAATCCATCATTTATACCGCCTAAAACAAATACGTACGCCTCATATGCGTTTTCCTTCTGTTTCGAACTGAGGCGCGCCTCGAACGTTTTTTTAAACCATGATTTGAAGGGAGGCCAGCCCAAGTTTTGGCCATTTACTTGTGATGTTGTGGAGACTTAAAAGGCGGTCTGGTCAATATGTTGTGGAGAGCTGGCATTTTATCCTAGCTTAACAGTTATCCTCTTGACAAAGCTGGCATTTTATCCATTGATTTCCATCAATCCAAGGTACTATCTGAATTGTAGTTAACGCATCCGTTCTTTATCTTCTTATTTTGAAGCACACTTGGTTTCTGGGCATAACTTGACTTACATACATGCATTTATTTATTCATTCATTCATTAACATGATAATAACTGGACCACACTGCTATTTTGTTATTTTTAGAAAAGCAGTTGAGTTTTTTGATTAAATTCACTAGCGTTGACTCTTTGGTCAACAATTAACAAGTCAATGGGCACCTATTAAGAGTGGGTCGAGGGTCAATTGGTTCATCATTACAAGCATTACCAATGAAATAAATCAATAATAACTAAAAACTTTTTTTACCTAACGTGGTGAGGTGGGTACTAAAATGAAATAATAATCTTGTGTCTTTTTATAGGGAATGCTACTGTGGACGGCAATGAAGATTAGAATTGAAACTGGCAATGTCTATGTTGAGGTTCTATAAAAGTGAGTTTCCAGCTTTATTGACTCGGTTGAGATTTATAAGTTTCGACATTAAACACAGTTATCTGTTTTAGTTCTTCAATATATGCGTCAATTGGAATTTTCTTTTGTCGCCACCAATGCTAAAAAGTTGTGGATACATTCCTACTTGCAGCGAGTACTCCATGATTGCTTACAAGAAGTATGGTTTGGTTTAATCTCGATCGTGGCAGATTTGTCGCTACTACCCTTTAGGTAGTTGTGTACAGATCCTTTAGCCTAGGGTACTACTTACACACCACGTGACTCACTTGAATTTTGTCTTTGGGAAGGGAAATGAACAGAAACTCTATTTTTAGAAGTTTAAAGATGGTGAAAAATATGTGTAGTTTGGTAATTCTGGAGATGTTTTAGTGGAGGAAAAAGTTGGGTGCTTGTAAAGGTCAATGGAAGTCAAACAAGGTTGGGAATTTTGGGCTATAATGGTTATAGACGAGATGGTAATGATTGGCCTAATACTTTTGGGTGGGCTTAATTGATATGGGCTAGAGATGAAGCTTTGAAGTTGGTGGTTAGGACTGGATCAATTCAGGTTATGTTAGACATTAGCTTATAAGGAAACATGTAAAATTGGTCAAAAGTTGCCCACATTGTATTGTTAAAAATTGATACAGAATAATATTTCTGATCAATGCTATTGTTTTTCCATCTATGATTTGATGTTCTATTATTGTTGTTAATATAAATTTTTTGCTAAATCTTGATCTTGATTGGGCAGGTTATGAATCTATTGTTGATTCAGTAATGAATAGCAACAGTTGCTTTGATGTCAATTATGGTGTTGGGGAATCGCTATTCGATGTTTCAGGGCCTAATTAAAGTTGGAGGGTGAGTAGACTCGATGGTTTTCATGGACATAGTTTAGCTAAAAGAGCCGTGTTGGTGTTAATTACTTGGGTATTTTTTATTCCAAAATTTAAGGTTCATAATTAAATGGCATTTTAAATATAATCGCTTCAATGTATTATTATGGACTTGAAAAGGGATGTAAATGCAAATATGCAATTATTATGTTTAGATTTGAAATCTGATTTTGCTGTATAATCTTTTGAGCCATCTTGACATAGCCAAAGCTTAGAAAATATTGTAATCAAAGCATTTCAAACAGCTCGTGATAAAGCAAGCTAGATATTTTTACCATTATTGAAAAAATCATGCTAATTGTAAAAGTTTGTAACCCAGAATCACTAAATTCCATATAAAATATAGGTTAACTCTAAAATATATCTCCATCGGTCATTTACTCAAAGCGAATGAGTGCAAAATAGATTCGTTTTTATTGCATATGCATTCCAACTTGACAAAGTCTTCATTTTCATCCTAACAAAATAGTAAAAACCTACCAGTGATACACCACACAATCCAACATTTTCAGCCCATGTGTTACATCGTTCGTCTAAGGTTCATATCATATCATAGACTCCTCGATGCTACAGATGAGAAACAAACATACATAGTACACAATATATCAAAAGAGGATTTATAAACTAACAGCAAATCAGAAACGGATAGTAGGGGCGGATATAGCTTGAGACAAGGGGTAGCCCCTGCTACCCCTTGACGCTTTGACGGTAGTGTAACTGTTGTAAAAAAATGAAGTTTTTTCGATTTCGCTGACCCTATGGAAAATAAAATTTAGAAATGTTGTCCCTCAACGACTTTTTCTAGATCCGTCACTGTGGGGTAGTAAAGTGTCACCGCCGCCGCATCGCGCGGGTTTCTACTAGTATATATATATATATATATATATATATATATATAAATATAAATATAAATATAAATATAAATATAAATATAAATATAAATATAAATATAAATATAAATATAAATATAAATATAAATATAAATATAAATATAAATATAAATATAAATATAAATATAAATATAAATATAAATATAAATATAAATATAAATATAAATATAAATATAAATATAAATATAAATATAAATATAAATATAAATATTAAAACTAGTCATGGCACCAACCAATTTATGGTGGAAAGTTGTGTGCAAAGGTAAACATTTAACTTAGAATAAATTACTCACACTTGGACTTCTAATGGTTGAAATAGTACCCACGAAATACACATAAATTAATAGTGTCCAAAGTGAGTGTTTAGTCAAGATAATATTTTTATGTGTTTTCATATATTATTATTTATTTATTTCTTATTGAAATCCCATATACATTCCAACTTCTAAGTCCTTGTACTTACACACCTTGTTCATCCTTGTTAGGATAATTTGGTGCTTCAACCTCTCAAGACGATCATCTCACTTTTATGGAAACCCTTGTAAATAGTGAGTATATTCGAACCCTTTTTTCCTTTAAACACACTTTGGGTTGCAATATATGAAATTATAAAAATTCACATACACACAATCAATCACATTATTCAAACACTCAATCTATAAATACATTCTATTTGTCATACATACATGCTAGAAGTCAATCTTGTGTACTCAATCGCCTACCTTATCGATTATAGCGCTATAGTAGCACACCGCCCTTATGTGGTATTGTTAAGTATTCAATCTTATACAGCCTCTTCCCTTATGTGGAAAGGATATGCTAGGGAACACTTGGTTTAATTGATAATTTACACATGCTAGTAGTATAGAAATTACTATGTTAGATTGAGACCTTTTATTCCATATTATGTAGACCAAACTTGTATGCTCACCAACTATTTTGTTGACTTTATTATTCATATATTGCAGGGAATTGATGATAATGTTCAAGAAATCTACTTAGATGGATTTATAAACACACGAATAAATTAGTTTTCTTTTGTTTGAATATTTGAATTGATGTAATTTCTTTTCTTATGAAAATGTACGAATTTGAGTTTATCAAACAAAAAGGTTTATTTAAATATTGTCATTTTCAATTGTTATGATGCTCTGAACAATCATCCATTCGCTCATGCGCCGATAATTCCGCCATCTGTTGGGGGTGTGACACAGGCTGTGGTGGTTATCGGTGTTGGTGGCAGGCTGTGGTATCTGTTAGTGTTGGTGGCAGACGGTCGTAGTGGTGGTGACGGCAGCGACAGTGGCAGGTGGTGTTGGTAGTGGCGGCTTGTATAGAAATGTAGAGAGAGAGAGAGAAGAGATAGAAAGTGTTAAATGATTTTTCAAAAACATATAGAGACATTATACGTGTGTATATATATATATATGTATATAGGGTCGGGATTTGGAGAAAACGGTAGAAAGTGTGAGAACGGTGAGAACGCTTATGGATCGTCCGATTAAAACAATCTATGGACTAGATTGGCGCGGTGGCGTTTTCGTAAATAACATCAATTTTATTACGTGGACGCGCCTCATTAAGGGTAAAAGCGTCTTTACACCTCTATATCAAAACGCCACACTGATGAATAAAACGCCATTATGGACCAAAACACATCACTATATAAACAAAAACATCCCAGACATAAAAACACACCCCCAGAACCTGAAACACCATATTTTCTACTATATACCATTCAACTTACAAACGCCAAAATCCCCAAAACATCAAACACAACTACTCAAAAAAACGTCATATTTTCTACTATATACCATTCATCTTAAAAACACCAAAACACTCAAACATCAAAGATTCCAAAAAAAATCGACGGTTTTTTTAGATACAGTATTTCCTCAGTAAAATGTCAAAAATGCCAAATATCGTTTCTTGTATATTCAAATATTGTTCTACGCCAAAGTTTTGGATAATGCATTCTTCCCTGAGGTGCTGTGACTTAAATAACATTTTGCTGCATGAGATGGACAAATCATAAACAAAAAGATGTTGGGGTCAGACTTATGTCATTTTCTGTGTTTTGTTCTTGATGAATATTTTAATGACATGAAAAGACGAATGACACTAATGAGTTGTTTGAAGATACATATTCAAAAAAAAACTCATGTCATTTTGTCTTTCCAAACGGCCACAAAAACACATGCATGGCTAAGCCAAACCACCAGCGAACATGATTCAAAGAAGAAAGAGACTGATGACAGTGAAGATTTGGAAGATGAATTGTTTTTATTTTTATTTTTTTAATTTTCTTTTTCTGTTGTTTGCTATGTATTTTTCAACTTAGAATAAAAAAATACATTATCTTAATAAAACGCCAAACAGTCATAATGCATATGAAACGCCATAAAATGGAGTAAAAACGCCAAAAACTCCCAAACTATAATGAAAGTAATTTGCAGAAGTATTAATTAATAAAAGCTAAAAATGGAAAATAAAACGCTAAAAACTACTTAAACCCATTCAAAAACGCCAAACTTGGGAGATGGAAAGTCTATGACCCTAAAAACTCATAAAAAACTGAACAAAAACAGTAAATAATACACGGTAACTGAAAAGACGGCTACTTTATTAATATCATTTATTATAAATAAAATCCCGCCTAAACTACGCGCAAAAAACATCCTATAAAGAGAGACTTCTCTGCACAAACAACTTATCACAAAACCAGAAACAAACGCCATATTTCCTAGAAACCATTCACTTTAAAAACGCCAAAAAATAATACTTAAAAAAGCCACAGATGCAGAACCTCGATTCTGCTATATTGAGTATTGATCTGAATGAAGTTTCACTGAATGGATTCTTCTCTGAGTTGGGTATCTCTATAATCTTTTGCTGAATGAGATGGACAAATATTCAAGATAAAGAGACTAATGACATTGATATAACATCATGTCACTTTGTTCTTGATGGATATATTGATGGCATGAAGGGATCAATACATTAGAGCAGGCGTTGGTCTTCAACATATCATCAAACAAGTATATATCCACCCACCAGAAAGGATGCCACAAAAAATAAGCATCTTCTAAAGACGGCTGTTATGTAGGAAAATAAGGATCTACATAAGGCATTCAAAAATAGGTTCAAAACGCCAAAAAGGTTAAAGCAGAAGAGGCTGATGACAGTGAAGATGAGATTGTAATTTTTATTTTTTTTTCATTTTCTATTGTTTGTTATGTAATTCTCTGTTTTTTATCATTTAATTCTCTACTATTTAAAAAAAATGAGTATAAAACGCCAAAAACTACAAACACCAAAACGCCTGATAGTTTGAAAACTGTGAGAACGAATGCTAGCAAAATACGAGGTTGCTACATAAAACGCCAAAAACGCAAACAAAGTATTACTGGAAAAATCAACACTAATTGACAGATGAAAATTGAAAGAAACAGTAAAATAAAGAGACGGTATCATTATTGCCAAAACATTATAGTTATATTAATGCCACTACATGGAAAATTGAAATTTATTTATCTTTTCAAAACGCCATAATTGCCTGTCACATTATAGACCTGTATCCTAAATGGCAAAACACTTGATATAATAAAATCAAGAAAATTACTGATGTTTTTTACATTAAAAACCTGCATCCTGATCTAAAAAACAATAAAAACGCCAAAACAATACTTAAAACACCAAAATATTTACTATGATTCTGATCTAAAAACAATTAAAACGCCGCGTACTTATTAAACGCCAAAAAATGGAAAGATGAAGTGACACGCGTTAAAAAAAAGAAATATGAAAGGACAAAAAAGCCCCTCCGCCTTTCTCTAAGCGGTGTGACAGTGTTAGGCCAGGAAGCGTTCTCACACTTTTGAGCGTTTTCTCCTGATCCCGTTTCTATATATATATGTGTGTGTGTGTGAAAAGATTAAAATGCCATTACATTTATTAGTAAAGTTACTAAAATACTCTTCTATTTCACAGACATTTTGGATGGAGTTAAAGGCGGGGAGCAATCTGACAATAAAATGAAAACACTAAGGAGGAAAAAGAGTATTATTAAATTATTGGGGTAAAAACTTTAAAATATCAAATAAAAGAAGCAAAAACCAAATTTAACCACTACAAGAAATTGGACCTTTAGCGACGACCAAAAAAAGGCCTTTCGCGACGAAATTGTGTCCCTCTATCCTATTGCGACCAAAATTAGTCGCAACAAGGTCGTTGCTATTGATCCGTCGTAACAGGCTGCTAGTTTCGTCGCCATACAGGCGTCGCGATAGATTGACCTACAATGACGATTTTTAGTCACTATCGGGTTTTTACAATTTTCTGCCATAGATTGACTTACGAGCGGCCGGTGACGACAGTGGTTTCTTGCCCGAAATTGACGGAAAAAAAAATCGACCTCTCTTGAGGGTGTGGTTTCTGCGGGAGGGTTTTAGGGAAAAAATTGTGATGTGTTTTTATATATGAAACAATGCTCAGGCTATTGCAACTAGGTTTAGTCACCGTAGCTTAATAAAAATGAATTTTCGTTTTTTCTTTTTTCGTTTTTATTTACAGTTAGGTTAAAAAAAGAAAATTAAAACTTTATTTTTCTATTGGGACGAAATATCGTTGGTATAAATATTTTCATAAAGCGGGATAATTTCTCTCCAACCCGCCAAATTTATAGAAACCAATTTTCGTCCCTATAGGGTCCAAAAAATGAAATTTCTTGAAAAACCTATAGCAACAAAGGTTCGTTATTATACCTGACCTATGGCGACGAAATATTTTGTTGCTAAAGGGTTAGTCGCTAAATGTCCGATTTCTTGTAGTGAACTCTAAACTATAAACGTAACAAATGGGGTTATCATTTGGCGAAATAAACACATTTTTAACTTAATATGAGATTACATTGTAGTTTCTAGAGTTTGACAAATTTAATTTATTTCCATTAAAATACATTGATCTGTTACTCTATAATATATTGCATCGTCGCAAATTTATACCCTTTTGTAATATTTTATATGTAACTTTCCCATTTTTTATTTTCTAAATATTTGCGATTGTGGATACAGCATCACACTCTTATCATAACTTTCCATTTTATGTTGTTTCGATGGAGAATTCTTAGAAGGCCAGTCATCGTAAGATTGCTTTCCCTAGTGCATTTTTAATTGTGGAGTTCTCATATAATCCACATTTATTGCACACAAAATACGTTACTAATATATGAGGCGAAACCTTTCCTATGCTTCAATATCTCTTTTGTGGACAGAACCTTACAGCGTGATAATAGCCTAAGGTGTCACAAACACCCCCTTAGTACTTATCACCCTTGATAACCTGTGGCAGAACTAGAAGAAATATCGAGGGGTATTCCAATTTTTTTACTGTACATTATAGAACGGATTTTTTTTTTACCTACATTACAGGGCTTACAAAACAATTGAGCTTACATTCAAAGGTTTATTATTTCTTTTGGGCTAAAATATCATTTTTTTTTGTTAGGGGTATCCTCGTAGTTGTTTACGGGTATCCTTTGTATAAAACCAAAAAAAAAAAATACACTACCGATACGAAGTTGAGCCGTAACCCGTGCTACGACTCGTTGAATGCTAGTTCCGCCCCTGCTGATAACCCCGGTGGGTAAACGGAAACAAATCAGGATAGAACAAAAGTAACTCTAATATTATTAGTAATACCCGTCATTTTATATTTAGCCAATATCGTCTCTTTTATCAATGAGAAGCTTAAGAATTTGTTTTTGGTTGTCCGGGTATAGATCCAACAAGCCAACCATCTGAGAATTGATCTCGTATGAGCACGCTTAACTATAGAGCCTCCCTCTTATCTACATCTATTGCTTCCAAACCGTACTTTGGTGATATATGAGGCCAAACATTTCTTATGGCATGATACCTCTTTTGTAAAGTGAAGAGAACGAAACCGTGTGGAATTCCCAAAGTCTCAAAGTTCTATAGAGCCTTTATGTTGGGTCTCTACCCACACCCTTACTTTCTAATCTCACACCGTTCCACAGTCATCAAACGGTTGTTCGACGCATACGCAAACGTCCGTTTGAAATTTAGGGGGCTTTGGTTTGACATACGGACCTGCAAACGGCCATTCGATGTATAAATAAACGACCATTTGAAATTCAGGGGTTATGATTTGACATAAACACCTACAAACTGTCGTTTGGTTCAACTTCAAACAACCGTTTGAAAACGTTGTGGGATTAATTTATAAGGGGTGTGGGTATAATCAACCCCTTTTGCATCTAAATCCATTTATCCCTCTTGCATTTTGGGATTGTCGATCTGGATCAAGTTTAATCCCGGATTTGGATACTCAAGAAATCAGAATTGTGCAAAAAGATAATTACACGAGGCGATTTGTAGAAATTTTAGGTCTGTTTTATGGTGATCATGTTCTCAGCTTAAGTAATAAGAGTACTTAAGTTTTTGGACACACCTTCAACAAAATGCCATGGAGAAAATGATCAAAAGCCAATTCAATTCTATAGGACAAAGGTAAAACTGTTGTCATTTATATATCTTTCTTTTCCTTGAAGCTAAACCATTCATGATATGTCAAGAAATAGAGATTCTTGTATATCAGGACTCAGATCATAACTAAAATTGGATTAAAGTTAGTAACCATGTAATCATCTCAGGTGATTATAACCCAATGAAGTCATAATTTTATTGGCTGTTTTTAGATATATCCATAATAATTCACAACAAGACAGCAAAACATTCACATATTCTGTAATCAACAAAATTTGAGAACAAATGCATAATCCTTTAATTTGTGCGCACAAAATATACTTTTTATAATCAAAGATCAAATCCGATGACATTATACCAAAATTAATAAAATTTTCAAACTAACATGATAACATCCATAGATGATCATTTCTTAGCAAAGAGTCCACCAAACCCACCAAAGCCACCACCATCTCCACCACTCTTCTTGGGTGGTGCCGCCGATGAGGTGGTCTTCTTTCCGGTGATAGTAGTAGTACCACTTTTCCCCTCCACCTTCTGTAATATTGGGTCAGTCTCAACAAACCCATCTTTCTCTAATGCACCCACTAGCCAATCAAGAAAACCTTTCTCCTCACTGCTTCCACCTGAACCCTTTGCAGCTGTGGCAAATGTTTGTACTCTTCTTGCTGGTCTAGTGGTGATCATGTTGTTGGTGGTGCTGGTGGTGGTGGTGTTGGTAGAGGATATAGCGGTCGCCGGAGCAAGAAACATGTTCAAAGAAGCCATGTTTTGTGGTGTGAGTTGGTTTGTGAGGATGAAGGGATGATGAAAGTATATGGGGATAATAGAACTGGTGTGTGCCACAAGGTTTCCACAAGTTGCTTATCCTCAAAAAGCTTTTTGTGTTTTGAAAAAAAATGGAAATTTAAATAAATAATGAATAGATTTTTGTTTTTGTTTTAATTCGTGGGGATGAAAATTGTGGAGAACATGTGGTTTGCTTGCATCAAGTGATTTATTGGCTTTGGGGGTCTTATTTCCCATTTATTCAAAAGTTATTAATACAAATAAAGCTAGATTTTTTTACAGCGACAATACACACTTTCTAGTTTTACACTACTAAAACTCTACCAAAAGACAAACTGAGTCACAGAGAATGTTGTGAAAAGGGAATTGTATTGCTTGTTGTGATAATTGTTTAAAACTAGGTTTCCATAAGGGTATTCTCTACCTACTGTATATTTAAAAAATATACCTTTAACATAATTTATTTACATTGTGTCTAATATTCCATTGTAAGCTAAGGTCGGAAAGTGACCCGTAGCTTGGAACGTAAAAACATGAATCGTTGTGTTAATAATTGCCTTGTGAAGATGTCTGTGATTTGATCTCCAGTAGGTATAAAGTGCACACGAATTTTTTCTTGAGCAACTTTCTCTCGAATAAAATGAAAGTCTACTTTAACATTCTTTGTTGGCAAATTGGAAATAAATAATCCCAACTCACTGTTATTGGCCACTAATAATCTCAACTCATTTAATCACCAATAATAATCCGAACTATTCACTTTTGTTTGTAAAATACTCTCACGTTAAAAAAACACTAACTAGGTTAAAATATTGCTGATGTGGCTTAACATGTGTGGATTGATGTGGCTTGTTAACATCTTACCTGTGTATAAAATGATTATCAGCCTCATTTGCACACACAATTGACTGAATTTGCCCAATTTGTAGAATTAGGGATTTGAAGGAGAATGCGATTGTGTGTGCAAATGAGGCTGATAATCATTTTATACACAGGTAAGATGTTAACCAGCCACGTCAGTCCACACATGTTAAGCCACATCAGCAATATTTTAACCTAGTTAGTGTTTTTTTAACGTGGGGGTATTTTACAAACAAAAGTGAATAGTTCGGATTATTATTGGTGATTAAATGAGTTGGGATTATTATTGGCCAATAATAGTGAGTTGAGATTATTTATTTCCAATTTGCCTTCTTTGTTTGTGTGTGAAAGATCGTATTATCTGCAAGGTAGGTTGCATCAAAATTATCACACAAGATAGCAGTAACAAAAGTTGTGGCTACCCCAAGTTCCTTCAAGAGAGCTCTAAAAAGGTTAATTCAGTTATCGTATAAGCTAGGGCCTTGTATTAAGATTATGTAGATGACTAAGATATTGTTTTATGTTTTCGTACGATCCAAAAGATGAGGTTGGAACCCATGTATTTAACAAATCCACCCGTGGATCAGTGGTTCAATGATTATCAGGACAACCAGCCTAGTCAGTATCCAAGAAGGCACAAAAGGGAAGAGGATTCCTACTAGTTAACATTAGTGTACGTGACGTGATGCGATTTGCTTATAAAAGATGATTAAATTTAAGTTGTTTTATGCACTAGTTCAAGTTTTAATATTTACAAAAACACGATGTAATACGACCGCACTACAACTCACGTTAGGCAAGTGCACCCATTGTTGGTGTAATATAGTGATGTTAAGATACCGATGTCCTCCAATGATACATGAGTTTTAGTACCGAGTCATTGTTAACGTCTAGTCAAGTCCAAAAGCTGGGGTTTAAAAAGAATAAAATGAAAAGAAAAGAAAATAAATAGCTCGATAGGAAAATAAAAAGGATAGTAATCAATGATAGGAAAGGGGGTGTTTAGGATCAACATACCTCTTGATGCTTCGTTAACTAGTTCGGTCCATGTCGTCGCAAGGGTTCGATTGTCAGATGAGGAACTACGTGTGTAAATGCGTATTACAGTGTAGTTCTTTTTTAGAGCGAACACTCTAATGACCCAAGTTAATGGCGACACTATTATTTCACTCACTTTCAATTAACTATTTAGTTAGTTGTAGTTATCAACACACATACATCTTGTTCACCCATGATCTTCCTTAATTACCTCAACATCAAGGGGGTAAGTTTCACATAAACACCCTCAAGAATCTAGCCGAGAATGACTATGGAAGAAGATATGATCAAACTTATAAAGATTAGATAAATCATCAAATTCTTGATTACACTAATGATTCGATATCAAGCAAATGGACCGATATAAACCAGAAATGCCAATCGTTCCAAGAAATTTTCCAACGCATGAATGATAATTGGGATAGCGGTCAAAACAACGAGAATATATTAACAAGAGCATTAGAGGAGTACAACCAACCGAGAGGCATTTTACATACTTGAATTGTTGGGAGCTTATACGCGGAAGTCCTAAATGGGCTAACGTACCGAGCATGACGTCTATTGGTAGACGTAAAGAAAAAACGGTCCAAAACATCATCCTCGATTGATCCGGAAACACCCACTTCTGATGCTCGAAACGTTGACCTAAACATTAATTTGGACGACAAGGATGAGGAAGTGGAGTTGCCCCTACCGACCGGTAGAAGAAGTGGGAAAAAATGGGGAAAGGCGGAGTCGTATTCGGCAAATTTCGAAAAGAAGCAAGATTTCGAAGAGATGAACCGCTGCCTACAAGACATACGAGACCTTAGTCATAGGCGTTTGGAGAAAATGCAAGAAAGAAACGCCGAAAAAAAATTCGCACTATAAGAATCGAGGCAAATGGAGAAAGACATAAAATTTTTGTCTAAGCCGATCGATCACCTCGTAGGAGACGCGTTGATCCTAGCGGAAATGTGTGGCAACAAATCCGTGACAAATACAGACTTTAGAATTTACGTTTTTTAGCGGTTTTCCGTATTTTTTATTTTTAGTAATGTATTTTTTTATTTAATGATATATTATTAATTTCAATTTTAAAAGAAAAACAAAAAAAAAATAATTGTATAATCATTAGATGGGAGATTATTGGACATTATACCACTATACTCATTTTAAACAAATGCACCATAATACTCCAATGCTGATTGAACCGTCACATGACGGATCATGCCCAAAGAAAAGGCATTATCTTCAATGACCATTACACATATAATCTTAGTAAATGATTAAAATACTTTCTAGAATCATTTATTAATATTTTTTTATTACGTTATTATATTTATGTACAATTTTTTTTCAATTGTATACTAATGACGTTTTTATTGTTATTTTTTATATTCATTTTTAATACAACAAATGAATATATCATTATATTCATTAGTATATATATATATATATATATATATATATATATATATATATATATATATATATATATATATATATATATATATATATATATATATATATATATATATATATATATATATATAGGGAGAGGCTCATGCGAGAACCACCCTTATTGCTTATTGTGAGAACCTTGAGAACCAATGTCAAACACAACCTAAAATAGCTAAAAAAACCTAACCCCCACCCCCCAAAAAACCTAAACCACCCCCCCCCCCCCAAAAAAAAAAAAAAACCTAGCTAAATGCTAAAAAAAACCTAACGCCACCCCCCCCCCCAAAAAAAAAAACCTAAACCCCCCTCCCCCACCCCCCAAAAACCTAAATCTCCCCCACCCCCCAACCCCAAGCTAAAATGCTAAAAACTAAACCCCCAAAAAACCTAAAAAAATCAAAAAAAATCTAAAAATTTTTTTTGAATTTTTTAATATTTTTCATGTTAAAATCGCTACTTTCAGAAGCCAAAAAAAAATTTTTTTTTTAAAAAAAAAAATTTTTTTTTGGCTTCGAAAAGTAGCGATTTTTTTATAAAATATATTAAAAAATTCAAAAAAAAATTTTTGTGTCATTTTTAGCTATTTTTAGGCATTTTTTGTGTGTTCACGTTGGTTCTCGCGGTTCTCACAATTCTCACAATAAAAGGTGGTTCTCGCATGATCTTCTCCGTATATATATATATATATATATATATATATATATATATATATATATATATATATATATATATATATATATATATATATATATATATATATGAATTATTATGATTTGTATTATGGTAGAATTGTGTTTCTTTATTTATGTGTATGTGGTTATCTACGGTAATGGGGTGGTGGTCCATTTGTAAAGGCAATGCCTTTAAACACCTTGGAAGGGGGAGGTCTTGGGTTCAAGTTCCACAGACGATATAGGAGTAAAGAAGTTTGCCGCTAAAAAAAAGAGTTACAATAAAAAATTTAAACGTTAACAACATATAGTTTATGGAAGTGGGTTAAATAAACACCGATCATTATAACCTTAGGATTCCACACGGGAATCAAACCCAACCTTAAATTCAAAACCAACAACTACCGGCTAACAATGGTCGCAGTTGTTACAAGTGTGGTAATCCCAACCACCTTAGCCCACAATGCAAACCAAGCGCAAAACGAAAATGACGTCGTGAATGGTACGTTTCTTGTAAATGGAATTTATGATTCAATACTATTTGAGATCGGTGCGAATGCAAGTTTTGTATCCGTAGAATTTGAACCTTTGCTTAGTATACTCTATAAGTTGCAGAAATCTTTTACCGTCGAAGTTTCCAACGGAAAATGGATCACCGTTGATTCCGTTCTCCGTGATTGTGTCCTTAACCTTCACGAACACGAATTTCCAATTGAACTCATACCCATGCAACAGGGAAGTTTTGATGTCATAGTAGGCATGGATTCGCTTGCCAAGGTCCGTGCCGAAGTTGTTTGTTACGAAAAGTTCATTCGCATTATGCTTCCATCCGGTAACACCTTACAAGTCTTTGGCGAGAAACCCTCGAAAGGTCTCAAACTCATGTCTTGCACACAAGCCCGAAAGTACTTACGTAAGGAGTACTTTGCCTTCTTCGGTTTTTTGTTTGACTAAGCGACCAGGATATGGAACTCATTGTCTTCTTACTTGTTCCTTCGGTTGAGTGTGATTGTTTGGAGGTTTGTCTGGCTTCAGGGTAGGAGGGGTGTTTTGGTCTTTTTCGGTGGTAGGTTGGTTGATGGGTAAAGGATTAGAGGTGGTTTCATGGGGTTGAGTGGGAAATGGGATGATTGGTTTTTGAGTTGTAGTGGTATTTGTGGTAGGTGGTATAGGTAGGTTTGTTGTTGTTGTGGTTTAAGTGATAGGTGCTGAAGGTTCATCTCTTTAGGTCCAACCTTTCTGCTTCTGAGAGTGATTGCATGTACTTGCGCCTTAAGGTTGGTTTCTGTGTTGCTTGGAAGTGCACCTTGAGGTCTCTTATAAACCAATTCCACCAGTTGACCCAGCTGATGTTCAATGTTCTGGAGAGTTGCTCATTGGTTGGGTATCTCCGTTTCATTCCAAGTAAAACGTTCACCAGTCTTCTTGTCAGTTTCTAAGAATAGGCGTGTTATTGTTTCTTCTAACCTGGATATGTCATTAGAGGAACTGTTATTTGGGTATTAAGATCGTGGAGTAAATTGTTTCTCATTCATTTGAAAATTGTTCCTTTAGTTAAGAGATTGTTATTGATTAATAATAATAATAATAATAATAATAAAATAATAATAATAATAATAATATTATTATTACTATTATATTATTATTATTATTATTATTATTATTATTATTATTATTATTATTATTATTATTATTATTATTATTAGAGTCTTTCCGGCCGAGATTTGGGTGGTTTCTCCATTCAGGGTTATATGTGTTGGAATCTAGGATTTGGTGCATTTAGGGTAATAGCCCATTGTAGAAGATGGAAACCTATTTCCATACTTCTAATCCATGGTGCGGAAATATCATTCTTATTCGTTAATAAAGGGGTTGGATCACCCGAGAGGGTAGAGGTCATGCACTGCCTGCTGCCTACAACAAGAAACAAGAACGAAGGCGTAAACTGTTCCACAAATGAAATAAAATAAAATAAATATTTTGCTGGAGGTCGAGGCATGACCTGTGGTAGAAATCAAGCAGGATATGCCGCTAGGCGCGAGGCACGACCCAAGTTGTCATGACACGACCCGTGGCTGGGTTCCTAGTGTGTCTGAAAGACAATATGTTACTATAGTATAAAAATCCACATTTTGATAGTTGTTTGTTGTAAATATTTCTTAGAATGGTTGAAATGTTTGTTTCTAAGTGTTTTACATGTTCCTAAGTGGAATGGATGATTTTCAGGCCAGAATTGAATTCTAAAGTTGTGTAAAAGGCAGGCCCAGTCCTGTTGTTTATGGGCCATGAAAGAGTATGCGTGTGTAATTGCGTATTATTATGTAGTTTCTTTTTAGGGACACTAGTACACTCAACCATATAGCTTTGAATCAGCAGGGAAACGCCATTCAATAACATTAGATTTAGGAACTAGACGAACGAGAGTCCAAGTACCATTTATTAGAAGTGCTTTAAATCCCTCGGCCATGGCTTGACGCCACTGTGAATGTTGGTTTACAATGGTAAAGGAAGTGGGTTCAACATGGATTTGTGAAATGACGGAGAAATGATTAGCATATATCAACTATACGGGACATGAGGTTTCAAAATTTATTAAAGGTTGGGAGGACGTTGTCAAGGATGGGGATTAGAAGGAGAAGATTGGGAAGGGGAGATTGAGGAGTGTGTGATGTAGAAGGAATGTGGAAGACTGAGTTGGTGAGGAATGCCATCAGGTAGAACTGGTCAATCAGAAAAAGATGTGTAAGGGTTGAAGATGGACTAGAAGGATCAGATTAGTAGGAGATTGAAAAGGAAAGTTGTTTTCCAGAAACCGAGCATGTTTAGCAATATAGATGCCAGTAATAGGATCGAAACACCGATAACCATGATGTTTGGGATTGTAACACCTTAGGCGTATCCCATATCGGCCATGAACATGAGAGGTTCTTATTTTATAAGTAATATCCCGCCTCTTAAATCACAAACGTGTTTTTGGCTTGATGTTAGTGGACGAGAAAAGAACTTCATAGTTAAGTGTGCTCGAGTGGGAGTAGTACCAAGGTGGTGACCTTATTGGAAGTCTCCACCCAGGCAACCAAAAGGAAATCCGTGACCTCTTAACTAAAAGTATGACAATATTATTGGTACGGGAAGCTGGAATGATATGTGGTTAAAAGTCTGTTGTTTCCCATATTTAATTTTAGTTTTTATATAAATTTGAGTTTCAATTGATCTAAATTTATACAGATTGCGATCTTTAGGTCTAGACGAGTTTAAAGAGCATTTCAGGAGCTAAATGGGGCTTTAGATCAGAGCTAGGAAGAACAGGTGCACAAAATGAATAAAAACGCAAATATTGGAAGAAGTTGCGTTGACGATGCCCTACCTATGTCAGTGAGGGTGTAAACAGCCCAATTGGGCATTGAGGAGACTTGTTTCTTCGACGACGCTGTATCCTAGCATCAGCGACGCCACTACTGGGTAAGCCGATGCTGAACTCGGTCAACAATGTGTTGTTTCGATATTTTGGGACTTTAATGCAATTATTTTAGTGTTGTAGTTACATGCAACATTCTCAATCATTCCTGCATTGTTATTCACTCCAAGATTAATATCTAATCATCATCTATCATCATACATAACCGAAAATCAAGATCTTTACAGTGTTTTCTTAACAATCATCATCCATTCTCCAAGTTTCAAGCATCATGAGAGGTTAATCCTCTAGGGTTTCACCCAATGTAGATTTTGTAAGATTTTTAGGGTTCTTAACATTGTGTTTAGTTGTTAATATTTGTTGATCACATTTGAATGTTTGAAATTCATGTTAATTGTATTGATCTTGTTTTGGATTCACGGATTGTCAAAACACACTCGCACCTTTGACTTCGTGAAATGAATTCATTCAATTTTGCTTTGATATGAGATTAGGGTTTACATGTTCTTGAGTAACGAAGAGCATCTTTGTCGATCTTGTGACGTTGATAGCTAATGGCGCCTACGCCTTGAAACACTAAACCCGTTAACACTGAATTGTGATTTTTAGTATAATTAAATCATGTAGGGACACTAGGTCTTATGATTTCGAACAAGTTATGAACCTTGTTTTAAATCATTGTTTCAAACCAATATTCTATGTTTTGCAATCGCAGTTTGTATGTCTTAACGAACACGAATTTCCAATAGAACTTATACCTATGTAACTGGAAAGTTTTGATGTAATAGTAGGGATAGATTAGCTTGCCAAGGTCTGTGCCGAAGTTGTTTATTATGAAAAGTTCATTCACATTATGCTTCCATTCGATGACACCTTACAAGTCTTTGGCATGAAATCCTCGAAAGGTCTCAAACTCATGTCTTGCACACAAGCCCGAAAGTACTTACATAAGGAGTACTTTGCGTTCTTCAATTTTTTGTTTGACTAAGCGACTAGGATATGGAAATCGTTGTCTTCTAACTTGTTCCTTCGGTTGAGTGTTGTTGTTTGGTGGTTTGTCTGGCTCCAGGGTAGGAGGGGTGTTTTGGTCATTTTCAGTGGTAGATTGGTTGATGGGTAAAGGGTTAGTGGTGGTTTCATAGGGTTTAGTGGGGAATGGGATGATTGGTTTTTGAGTTGTAGTGGTACTTGTGGTGGGTGGTATGGGTAGGTTTTTTGTTGTTGTGTTGAGTGATAGGTGCTGAAGGGTGCATCTCTTTAGGGACAAGCTTTCGGCTTTTGATAGTGATTGCATGTACTTGCACCTTTGGGTTGGTTTCTGTGTTGCTTGGAAGTGCGCCTTGGGTCTCTTATAACCAATTCCGCTAGTTGACTCAGTTGGTGTTCAATGTTCTAGAGATATGCTTATTGGTTGCGTATCTCCGCTTCATTCTAATAAAAACTGTGACACCCCGTGAAAACATTTAAACACACTAGCTTGTCAGTGGCTACGCGCTAAATTTTAGGACGAAATTTCTTTGAACTTGGGGATAATGTGACACCTCACGTTTTCCTGTATATTTTACGTTGTATTTATGTGAAGGCAGCTACGAGAAATTGATTATAAGACGGGACTTATTTAACTAATGACTATGTGATTATATGTTTATGTGTAATTAATGTGTAAATTAATATTAGTACTATTATAAGCTCGGCCGCACAATCAAAACAATGTGTACGACCAACCCAGCCGCACACTATACTTCTTTCAATATTGGGCCGACTTTCCGTGCCCAAGTCCACGGCCCACTCCCTGGAAACGCACACTTGAAAGGTGGTGGTTAAGGTGTGCAGCATATTCACCTGATATATAAGGAAATGTTGCACAATCCTAGGAGGATTTGATGGCTGAACATTCTATTTGCAACCAACATTCCCTCTCTCCCTTCCTCCTACTTTCTCACTCTAAAAACCCTGAAAACACCCCAAGTTCTCCCCTTTTCTTCTTGAATCCGACGGCAAGATCATCACCATTTAAACGACAGTAACATCAACCTTCAAAACAGTTTGTGTTCATCGCTCGGGAACTTCTTTTCGTTGATTCTACACACCTCTCACTTCTGATTTGAACGGTTAATGTACTACCTCCATGTTGAGTGATAATGTGTGATAAAGGTGTTTACTTTACTATGATTTAAATGTTCCCAGTTTGTTGGATGATAAAAATCGTGAAGTTTGCATTAGGGTTTATATATTGTAAAATGATATGTGGATTGTATGATGTAGAGCGATTGATAATTTCTTATAACAGATGGATTGAATGTATGATATTGATAATGAATTCATGATGGGCGGATCTATTTGTTCAAACTGTATGCACATAGATGTTCGAAATGCATGAGCAAATGATTCTGTGCAATTCGCAAATGTTGATGTGAAATGGAACCATAGAATTATTTAGGGTATTGATGATGACTCTTGTTTGGATTTGTATGTGAAAAATGGATAGTTGTAAGGTGTATTGTGATACATGTCATAGATCTGCTTATATGGGGATAAGGAAAATGATTGTATTAATATGCAATTGATCCAAGAATGTATGATGATATGTTGTTAGAAATGAACTGGGAATGGAAGGAACATTAACAAAGATGATGATTGTTTAAATTCGTACATTTAGAATTGTTATAAATTAATTTACAAAAAGGGATTCTGTTAATATCGTACAAATGGAATGTACAACATAGAATGCACGTGATACAATCAACGGCATACCGCACACCTGTGTGTGAGGTATGCCGCACAATAGGCAGGGTACAACTCCTTATGCATCATGTACACCTAAGCCAAGCTATGTCGCACACCCTTCGGAGACCGTACACTCCCAAAGTGCAACCATTCAACACTCACCGTACAAACCACGAAAGCGCACACTCTCGTACAAGCATGTGAAGCAGAGAGTACAAGTATTCTAATGCATGACCGCACACCTGGAACTGGCCGCACACTAGAGTGTGGATCGCACACTCTGTGTGGGCTGTTCTTTGGTGGGTCGCACACTCTCCTTGGGCCATCTAATTTATTGAGCCGCATACCATTAATGGATTAACCTGTTAACTATATTGCACATTGGACCGCACACTCTGGTTTGTGTCGCACACTCGTATTTATTGGACTGCATGGTATTCGGACCGCACACTCTGGTTTTGGGCTGATTACATGGTTGGTTGTTAACTGTTTTACTGAAAATTGTTTGGGCCTGTATTGTACATGATGCCTTGTAAGTTACATGTTACTTATGTGCTATGTGTTAAATATGTGTATACATAATACAAAAACCTAACCCATGTCAGTAACCATAATAGGATGTGGTTAACGAACGATTCAAACAAGTAAATTACCTGCCGAGCAGACAAAGGTGAGTTCACACACTTTTTTTCTAAAAGCATGCGTTCCCGGTGGTTAGGAAACGGAACGAAAAACACTTTCCCTGGTTTGGGATTGCTCACTATTCCTGGTTTGGAATACGATTAATCACTATTTATATTAGATGCAACAAGTGTACTAAACGAAACTCTATCACGAAGTCCCTACTTTCTATACCGATTAGTCGCCGGGGCCTGGCGAACGGGTTATTAGTTGATAGCGCTATATAGGTTTCATTAACCTCACACCGTGCCTGAAGAGGATCGGTCGTGAACTAATAGACCTTGGCAAACTGTCAATGATGATAGAAACTGACAAAACGGGGCAACAACGAAACATGAGGTCGCAAAGTATTCAGTATTACGCAGTTTAGTACCTTACGTATGGGGTAGCTCCCCATGGCATGATATAAATGAGTAACATAACAACTTAAATAAGTTTTATGGAATTAAAACTGGACTCGTGAAATCGCCAACTTTATGTTGATATCCTACTACATGCCTTTCAGGTACTCAGTGATGGCAGGAGCTTGCAGCTTGGGAAGTGTAGTGGTCGCAGTAAACCGTGTCAGGTTTTTAATAATTTGAAAATTTAGCACTTTTGACTGAACTGTTTGACTAATGCTTCCTCTATTATCTTCAACGTTGCTTAAAACTTAAGATTTTGGCTATGGACTTTATTAGTCACTAATCGTATTTTTGATAAAACTACTTTATCACTATGATTGTTCAATATGATTGGTGGCTGGATCCTGGTCAGTCACACGCCTCAAGGTAGTACTCTGCAATGTGTAATTTGAGGGTGTGACAGGTTGGTATCAGAGCCATTGGTTATAGCGAACTCGGTTTTAAAAAGAAAAAGTCTTTTTGAGAAAAACCAAACTATAACCCGTTCTGTACTAAGCGACTCGTAACGACACTACACTCCAAGTGCAAGGCTCAACAACCTAGACTTTGTGGCTCGGGCATGTGTTTACTTGTTACTTGTTTAGTGCATATGTGATGCTATATGTGCTAGTGTGCTTAGATATATATATATATATATATATATATATATATATATATATGTGTGTGTGTGTGTGTGTGAACTTGTGTGAAATGGTCAATCCTCCTTCTACTTATTCTTACGACACTATGGCGTCATTCTCACACTGTATTTTCTGGATATGAAGACAATGAGCGAACGTGGAAGAGGCAACCTTAACATGACTCGGGATCAGCTGACGAACCTGATAAACACCATGGCTGCGGCTTTTGTAGCCCATCCCGGAGGTAAACTAGTCATGCTAGGAGGTTTAGACTGTACTCTTGTATTGTCTTAATCGTTCTTAAATATGTTCGCTTCGTGTTGCGCGACAGGGCAACCTACACATCCTCAACCACGAGTTTGTACTTTCAAAACTTTCATGGATTGCAAACCTCTCCCTTTCAATGGCACTAAATGAGCCATAGGCCTTCTACACTGGATCGAGAAGGTAGAATCCGTATTCGCTGTGTGTGAATGTCCTGCTGCTAACTGGGTGAACACTGACACATGGAGGGAAACGCATTTTCTTGGTGGAAGGCGCAAGTTCAGATGCTCGGATTGGTGGACGCCAACGATACTCCTTGGAACGACTTTAAAAACATGAACAAGGAAGAATACTGTCACAGGGGTGACATCCACAAGCTCGAGACCGAGTACTACGAGCTGAAAATGGTTGGATCTGAAATTGAGACATACACTAAACGATCCAACGACTATGCTGCTCTTTGTCCCAACATGTCTAAGCCTGCTTACCGAAGAATCAAACTTTATCTCAAGGGTATGGTTCCCGAAATTCAAAGTCTTGTGACTTCGGCTAATCTCCCCACGATTCAGCAAGTTATTCGTCTTGCACACCGTCTCACCGATCAAGCTGTGGAGCAGGGCAAGCTGCCCAAACGAATCAGTACTACTGCCGAAACTTCTGGTGATAACAAGCGTAAATGAGATGGCAACCAGGTTAAAGATGCTAACCCCACTCAAGCCCCAGCTCAGCAAAGGATGTTCGAGAACAACAAGGGTCCTCAGCAATAGGGTGGTTACCAAGGAAACCGACCCAAGTGCAACATGTGTAACCGACATCACAACGGGCCGTGTGAAAAGAACCGCTGCCAAAGGTGCAACAAACTAGGGCGTGAGGCTAAGGACTATAGAAGCCCGTACCTACCAAGGCAAAACCAGCCACAACAACAACAGCACCAGCAGCAGCAACAGTAGCAACAATGCGATGCTACCAGTGCGGAGCTCTAGGGCACATGAGGAAGAATTGCCCTCAGCTGAACCAGAACCGTAATAACAACAATCAAGGCACTGGAAATAACAACAACAACAATGGTGACAACGGTGTGAGAGGAAGAGCATTTGTGATTGGAGCTGGTGAAGTGAGGAATGATCCCAATGTCGTAGCGGGTAAGTTCCTACTTGATGACCGTTAGGTTTCTGTACTATTTGACTCTGGAGCCGATGCTAGTTATGTATCCCTACGTGTTAGTAAGACGCTTAAGCCTACGCCTACACCATTAAACTCTAAACACGTCGTTGAACTAGCTAACGGTAGAAACATCGAGGCCTCACACGTTATCAACAATTGTAAGCTCGTACTATGTGGTCAAACCTTCATCGTCAATCTTTTTTTCATCGTTCTTGGAAGCTTCGACATTGTCATCGGAATGGATTGGTTATCCAAACATCGAGCCAAAATACTCTGTCAAGAGAAAGTCGTTCGTATTCCTCGTTCTTTCGGTGAACCTCTTATTGTTCAAGGTGACAAAAGTGGTGCAGTCACAGGCATCATCTCATTCTTAAAAGCCCAGAAGTGTTTACGAAAGGGCCATACCACTATTCTAACACTTGTCACTGACACCCAGGAGAAAGAAAGGAGGATTGAAGATTTTCATATTGTATGCGACTTTCCCGAGGTATTCCCTGAGGAATTACCTGGACTCCTTCGTCACCCTCAAAATGAATTCCAAATCGAGCTAACTCCTAGAGCGGCACTAATAGCTCGTGCACCTTATCTACTAGCCCCAACCGAACTGGAAAAATTATCTACACAATTACAGGAGCTGTTGGATAAAGGTTTTATTCGTTCGAGCTCGTCACCATGGGGAGCACCTGTACTGTTTGTCAAGAAGAAAAAACGACACTTTCCGTATGTGCATCAATTACCGCGAGCTGAACAAAGTTACTATCACGAATCGTTAGCCACTTCCCCGTATCGACGACCTGTTCGACCAGTTGCAAGGGTCGAGTTACTATTCTAAGATTGATCTACGATCAGGCTATCATCAGTTGATATTCTGGGATGAGGACATCTCTAAGACAGCCTTCAGAACACGTTATCGTCACTATGAATGATGCGTGTGTAGTGTTATATATTTTTTATGTATATTTTAAGCCCTTTTTACACTTTTAGCCAAGTTTTAAATTTATAAAACACGATATTTACTAACACTAAACACACATATGGGCAAGTGCACCCATCGTGGACGTAGTATAGTGTTGGTAAGATACCGAGGTCGTCCAAGGACACAAGAGCTTTTAGTACCGGTTTATCCTCAACGTCTAATCAAATCAAAAAGTTAGAAAAGGTTTTCAAACTAAGAAAATAAAAACTAACTAAATGCTGAAAAATAAAAATAAAATAAAAACAGATAGACAAGATGAATCACTTGGATCCGACTCGTGTATTAGTATAACCTTTGATTATTTTCGCACTTTTGCACTTGTTTAAGAGATTATCTTAGTTATTGTAGTAGGCCCCTCTTTTGAAGGCGACGTTACCCTCAACCCAGTAGTTTGAGTCAGCAAGGATACAATCCTAAAGGGTTGGATTATTGGAAGATAATGAATTAAGTTATTAATGCAAATTATGGTAGGCCCCGCTTTTGGCGGTGACGTTACCCTCGACTAAGTAGTCTGAGTCAGCAGGGATACAGTCCTAATTAGCCGGGTTATAGTATTAATAGTAGTTAACTTATGAGGGGGTCAAAGAGTTTGGATCCCCGCCATCCAATACCTATGGGTATTGATGGAGATCCTACTAAATTTGACCCAGGTCCCTTGCAGGACCTCTAAACGCTGAACAAGGGCAAGACCCTTACCAAACCGTTCCCTTAACCCCCGACCAGGTAGCCAACATACCTCCATATAGACCGTGGAGATATGAATGGTGAAAATCTTTTATTTTATATAGACAGTAAAATAATGCCAAGACACCACGGACAAACGATAAGGAAAGATCACCTTCAACATAAGTAACTAGTTATTAAAGTCATTAATACAAAACCAAATAAAAAGTGCAAAAGATTAAAAATAAAAAGTATTATACTAAACACTTGTCTTCACCAAGTGATGTAAGAGACTTAGGCAAACATGGCCTTGATTGTCAAGAACTCCTACGATCAATCTTGGATCCCGAGACGACTCACACACTCTATGATGGACGATGGATGATGGTGGTGGATGATGGTGTTGTGATGGCGGTGGGTGGTGGATGAAGTGTGAGAGAGGTGGTGTGCCAAGGGATGAGTTGCAATGAACCAAAGCACTCCTATTTATAGGCTGAACAGAAGCCTGGGCACGGCCCCGTGTCCGCTGGACACGGCCCCGTGCTCGTCTGACAATCTCTCTCCTCATTAATTGTAATTCGCAATTACAATTAATGCGCCTGCAGTACTTTCGCCACGCCCCCGTGTTCACTGGCACGGCCCTGTGGTGGGCAATAGAAGCTTTTATCACTTTTGTATTTTCTGCCAGGGCTGACCATCCTGGACACGGCCCCGTGCTCGCTGAGCACGACCCCGTGTTGAGCTGGACACGCCCCGTGTTGAGCTGGGCACAGCCCCGTGTTCAGCTGGGCATAGCCCCATGCTCAGCTGGGCACAGCCCCATGCTCAGCTTTCTTCTTGTTTTTGCTTTGGGAGATGCTGTCGAGGAGTCGGGCATGCCACGTTTCTTCCTTTTCTTTGTATTTATGTTGGATTTGGCTGCATTTTTGCTTCTTTTGTTCATTTAACTCTTTTAACCCTGAAAATACAAAAGGAAGACAAAAGCACACTTTTTCCAACATAAGTACTTAAAAAGGGTTAGTTTTATGCCTCATTTGATGTAATTTATGTGTTGCATTTTACACACATCAAAATCCCCACACTTGAATCTTTGCTTGTCCTCAAGCAAAACTCTTTAATATGTGGCTTACACTCCCAAATGGAATGGGTAGAAGAGAAGGTTTTGGGATTGTCTTGAGTGTTGGGAATCCAAGATCTTTATTGTGTTTTATTCTTATACTATTTACAATCCTATTCGTTATGATTTATTTAGAACGTTTCATAGGATAACTTACTTATTAGGGCATAGCATGCCTTTTTAAAATTTCATTTATATACAAGTTCACATACCTCACGGGGGATCACTCAACACTCGGCTGAAGGTGTATTTTTAGTGAATCACTCGAGAGTGGCATGGAACTTATTCCTACCATAAGCTTGCCAAGCAATCAATCCTCCTCCTTTTTAACTTTATACCTTTGTAAATATCAAGAGGACTTTTTGGGTGAAGGGTTAGGCTTGGGCTAAAGGTGGGTGGTTGGGTTAGTGGTTAGTAAAAGGGCGAAAAGCGTAAAAAGCGTCGGTTTTCGTAAGACCCTTTTTTTGACTTTTTATTTTAATGAAGCAATTTTTTCAAACAAAGTTCTTTTTGATAACCTTGTTTGTTTATTTCTTTTGGCTTCATTATTATCATCATTTTTCTCTCATTTTTTTTTATGAGGAAGTCATAAGAAAAACCGCACTTTGTTACTAAAATAAAGGGTTTAAAATGAAAAATGGATTTTGGTGGGAAAAATGGTGTTTGTTTTGGGTTAAGAAATGAAAAGGTTTAGGCTCAAAGGGGATTAACTAGGAGGATTTTGGGTAGGTGGTAAAAAAAAAGAAAAATAATGGTGTAGAAATAAAAAGGGGTTAGTCCTAATGCCTCCATAATTTACTTACTTGGGTTTAAGTTGGTAAGGACCGGGAATGTATCGTCGTGGCAAGTTCTAGAGTTGTAAGAAACCAAGCGGCTATTCACACAAGAAACGAAAAATGAGCATTTAATCTAAAGATGTGTATTTGTATGCTCAATAAAGGCTCAAAACTCACTTTTTGTGGGAATGGGTTTTTCTATGTGATCAAGTATATATAATCGAATTTTAACTAAGCTTGTCATGCCGTTTCATAATTTTCTTATGTTAGTTCTTTTTATCACGACGCTATCGGTTGTAAACTTGTAAAAATATAACCTTTTTAGAACTTGTTATTCCCAAATTAAACCAAGACAAGTAAAAAAAAAAGTTTTTGAAAAAATTTGGGGTGATTAGCGGTTCCAATAGAGTTTTGTGTAAGGCTTGTAATTAGGACTTGCAAAATTCAAGGTTTTAGCATCCCCCCACACTTAAATTACACATTGTCCTCAATGTGTCCCAAAAATAAGTTTTTCGGTTGATTAAAATGTGTAAAATTGGGTTAAAAACAAGATTTTATGGTACTGGGTAGCTGAACACGGGGTGGTGTTGGCTGAGCACGGCCCTATGTCCAGACTGCTAGTACCAAAAGTAAACAGAAGGCTGGGCACCGGGGCGTGTTCAATGAGCACGACCCCGTGTCCAGGTACCTGAACTGGGCATTTCTGCAGATTTTTGGGCACGGGGGCGTGTTGGGTTGAGCACGACCCCGTGCTGAACTTGCTGTAATGAAGAAAAATTGTCGACAGGCTCTGTTTTTGTGCATGGGGTGTTGGTTCAAGCTTCCCTTAGTATCCTTCACCATCCCGAGTGTGTTTTATTCCTGCAAATTAAAACTAAACTAGAAAGCATAAAAGTTAAACTAATCTAAAACTAAGGATAGTTCCGCGGAATGCCTCCGTGGTGCGCCACGTTTATAAGGGTCCTTGGCTAGACCCTCCTTATCGGGTGGTTCTGGCTCATCTTCAATTAGGGGGTCATTATTGCCAAAAGGATATTTCATTGAGCGCTCAAGATCTATACTCCTTTTAAATGCCCCTAATTGAAGAGGTAGATTGTTGAACTTCCGGTTTTTCAAAGCTTCATGAGTTTTTACAAAAGGTCGTCCCAACACTAGAGGAGCGTCATCGAGGATGACAAAGTCGGTTGGGATTACCATTTGATTTGTTTGAACCAAGACATCCTCCACTACACCGATTGATTTTATTACTTTCCGATCGGACAGAAAAATGGGTATTTGAAGTGGAGAAAAATCACTAATACTTAATTTTTCAAAAATGTAGTTAGGCATTATGTTAACACAAAGATCTTTATCAATGGTGATATTACTAATAAAGGAATTTTGAAAGAAACATGGAACCGGTGTGATGTTAATTTCAAAAGGATCTTCTTTTATTAGCGAGGTTTGATCATTAGTTAACTTAATACTTACCATTTCTTCAATCTTAGTATTAGTGTTTAGCTCTTTTAAAAACTTAGCATGAGTGGTTACTAAACAATGATTTTCAAAAGAAGGTGACAAGAGATTAATTTCTTCAAAATTAGACTCTTCTTGTAATTTAACGTTATCGACCTCACCTCTTTCGTTGTTTAACTCATGTGTCGGTTTTTCAACTTCTTGTTCTTCCATTTTTACGTTTTCAACTATCTCTACGTTATTATTTCAATTTAATTTTTCTCTTGCGCGGGACTCCTCTTCCCTTGCGCGAGATTCTTTTATGCAACGTTCGATAGTTTTAATGTGTTCTAATATCCTATTGGTTACTTCGGTGAGAGAGAAAGAATTGTGATCCTCAAAGCTTGAATCCGATTGTTCGATCCTTGGTTCCTCATAATACCCATATGAAGTAGATGGTTCACACCATTGTTCTTCATTGTAAGCATATGATGGATAAGGGTCGTAATTTTGTTCTTCATAGTACTCATATGAGGTGGGTTGTTCACGTCATGGTTCCTCATAATAAGTGTATGAAGGTGGTGGCTCATATCTTGACTCCTCAAAGTATGAGTATGAAGGTTCATACCTTGGTTCATCAAAACATGAGTATGAGGGAGAAGGTTCATACCTTGGGTTTTATGAAGGATGTGTATGAAGTCGATGGCTCGTACTTGGACTCCTCATAATGGTTTTATGAAGTGGATGGTTGAAACAAGTTACAATATTGTACCGAGTGCGGGTTTCCACAATTAGTGCAATAGTCTCTCATATAATCATCCTCCTCATAGGTGTAGTTGTGACCTCCTGAGTATTGATCCATAAGAATCACTCAGCAGACCACAACTGAGTCTCGGGACCAGAAAACAAAAATAAAGATGGAAACAGAAGCTGGACACGGCCCCGTGTCTGGTGAACACGGCCCCGTGTACAGGGTCTGTATCTGGGCGTTTTAATTAAAGTTACCGGTCACGTTGGACACGGGGGCGTGTTCAGTGAGCACGGCCCCGTGTTCAGACTTTGTATCTGGGTATCTAACTAAAAATATGCAGCACGGGGGCGTGTTCAGTGAGCACGGCCCCGTGTTCAGGCTACTGTAAATGCAAACTAAAACTAAAATGCAGAAAAATGAGCGCGCGTTTTAAAAAGGTTTTGAAAAATAGATTAGGCCGTCGATTTTAAGCTTTCTTAAAATCCTTGTGTCCCCGGCAGCGGCGCCAAAAACTTGATGCGTGTGTAGTGTTATATATTTTTGATGTATATTTTAAGCCCTTTTTACACTTTTAACCAAGTTTTAAATTTATAAAACACGATATTTACTAACACTAAACACACATATGGGCAAGTTCACCCATCGTGGACGTAGTATAGTGTTGGTAAGATACCGAGGTCGTCCAAGGACACAAGAGCTTTTAGTACCGGTTTATCCTCAACGTCTAATCAAATCAAAAAGTTAGAAAAGGTTTTTAAACTAAGAAAATAAAAACTAACTAAATGCTGAAAAATAAAAATAAAATAAAAACAGATAGACAAGATGAATAACTTGGATCCGACTCGTGTATTAGTATAACCTTTGATTATTTTCGCACTTTTGCTCTTGTTTAAGAGATTATCTTAGTTATTGTAGTAGGCCCCTCTTTTGAAGGCGACGTTACCCTCAACCCAGTAGTTTGAGTCAGCAAGGATACAATCCTAAAGGGTTGGATTATTGGAAGATAATGAATTAAGTTATTAATGCAAATTATGGTAGGCCCCGCTTTTGGCGGTGATGTTACCCTCGACTAAGTAGTCTGAGTCAGCAGGGATACAGTCCTAAATAGCCGGGTTATAGTATTAATAGTAGTTAACTTATGAGGGGGTCAAAGAGTTTGGATCCCCGCCATCTAATACCTATGGGCATTGAAGGAGATCCTACTAAATTTGACCCAGGTCCCTTGCAGGACCTCTAAACGCTGAACAAGGGCAAGACCCTTACCAAACCGTTCCCTTAACCCCCGACCAGGTAGCCAACATACCTCCATATAGACCGTGGAGATATGAATGGTGAAAATCTTTTATTTTATATAGACAGTAAAATAATGCCAAGACACCACGGACAAACGATAAGGAAAGATCACCTTCAACATAAGTAACTAGTTATTAAAGTCATTAATACAAAACCAAATAAAAAGTGCAAAAGATTAAGAATAAAAAGTATTATACTAAACACTTGTCTTCAACAAGTGATGTAAGAGACTTAGGCAAACATGGCCTTGATTGTCAAGAACTCTAACGATCAATCTTGGATCCCGAGACGACTCATACACTCTATGATGGACGATGGATGATGGTGGTGGATGATCGTGTTGTGATGGTGGTGGGTGGTGGATGAAGTGTGAGAGAGGTGGTGTGCCAAGGGATGAGTTGCAATGAACCAAAGCACTCCTATTTATAGGCTGAACAGAAGCCTGGGCATGGCCCCGTGCCCGTCTGACAATCTCTCTCCTTATTAATTGTAATTCGCAATTACAATTAATGCGCCTGTAGTACTTTCGCCACGCCCCCGTTTTCACTGGGCACGACCCTGTGATGGGCAATAGAAGCTTCTATCACTTTTGTCTTTTCTGCCAGGGCTGACCATCCTGGACACGGCCCCGTGCTCGCTGAGCACAACCCCGTGTTGAGCTGGACACGCCCCGTGTTCAGCTGGGCACAGCCCCATGCTCAGCTGGGCACAGCCCCATGCTCCGCTTTCTTCTTGTTTTTGCTTTGGGAGATGCTGTCGAGGAGTCGGGCATGCCACGTTTCTTCCTTTTCTTTGTATTTATGTTGGATTTGGCTGCATTTTTGCTTCTTTTGTTCATTTAAGCTCTTTTAACCCTGAAAATACAAAAGGAAGACAAAAGCACACTTTTTCCAACATTAGTACTTAAAAAGGGTTAGTTTTATGCCTCATTTGTAATTTATATGTTGCATTTTACACACATCAATGAATTACTTGTTATAGCTTTTGGAATGAAAAACGCACCTGCGGTTTTCATGGATCTCATGAACTGAGTGTGCAAACCGTACCTTGACAAATTCGTGATCGTATTCATCGACGACATTCTAATCTACTCGAAGAATCGAGAAGAACACGAGCATCACTTACGTCTCATTCTGGAGCTCTACGCAACAAACAACTTTATGCCAAGTTTCAAAATGCGACTTCTGGCTTCGAGAAGTCCATATCCTTGGGCATGTAGTTTATGAAGCTTGGATTCACGTTGATCCAGCTAAGATTGACTCCATCAAGAACTGGCCTACACCTAAAACTCCAACCGAAATCCGTCAATTCTTGGGATTGGCAGGATATTATCGTAGATTCATCGAGGGATTTTCGAAGATTCCTCAACCCCTCACGACTCTAACCCAAAAGGGTGTAGCTTACAAGTGGAACGATGTTCAGGAATCTAGTTTTCAGAAACTGAAGGAAAGACTCTGTAGTGCTCCTATTCTTTCATTACCTGAAGGTACCGACTATTTTGTCGTCTATTGCGATGCGTCTATTCAGGGTCTCGGTTGCGTGTTCATGCAACGCGAGAAAGTTATTGCCTACGCCTCCAAACGATTTTGTTGTCTATTGCGATTTTGTCCTTTTATCAAACTGTAATACGATCACGTTCATCAATGTGATCGTTACTTTTCTCAATAGTATTTATATTGAGAATACTTACTTGGATGATTACTTCCGTCCAAGTTTTTATATAAACTGAATTTTGTTATTGTCTTGTTATTCACAATCGTGAACAACACATATTTCTACTTAATTTCTCTTGGAAACTTCATCCTGGATAGGTATCCTATTCAGGTTTTCCAAGTTTTATCCTACATATGCAACAGTCAGTCTCTATGTATTTGTTGCATATAACTATTTGTGCAATAAATTTAAAACGTGTACCTGGTAGATCCTTGACCTAATGGGCTTTCCTTGTCATTATCCTTATATGATATCATTACACGACTTAGGTCCTTGGTGAGCATGCCCTCCTTGTTATTCTTCGGACCGTTCCTCCGTCATATCCGTAAATTGTTAAACTCTCGCCATCTTCAGATGCGAGCGTTCTTCAACTTAAACATTTACAAAGATTAGTAACGCTGACACTAGTAAACGCCCGTACTATAATACAAGGCTTTCTACGGAACGTGTTATCACACGTAATTCGTTAACTATATCTATCTTTTATCAATTTAATTGGGTAACGTGTATTACACGATAACCCTATGTGTTGTTTACAACACTTTAACATGCTAAACCGTTAATATAAATATAACTTACCGGATTATGCGATCAAGTCTCGAACCGAACACTTTACACTTTAACCTTGGCTCTGATTACCAACTTGTAAGACCCTTACTTTTTTTATTCAGTATTCATATAAATTTCGACTATAATTGTCTATTTACGATTACCCATACATTTGAAAATACGGATTTCTTAAAACATTTTAGGATTTAAAATGTATACAACATAATAAATATAAGTTCGTCGTTTAAAGAGTGAGGATGAAACATAGTGCGGAAGCTTGAATTTTGATCGTGTTCGGTTCTTTGTTGAGCTTGATCGTCATCTGGCACCTCAAAATATACCTACATTTCATAAACCATGAAATGAGTTAGTCATACTTAGTTTATAAGTGTTTAATCAAGTCTGTAACTTAAAACGAACAATTTAAAACAACTTTGCCAGCTTTTCAGCCTGTCGCGTGCCGCGACAGGTTTGTCTAATTTTCTTCGCGGGGCGCGACAGCCGTCGCGTTGCGCGATGGTGAATCCCCTTTCTCGTCGTGTGACGCGATACCCCCGTTTCGACAGAATGTTATTTAGTTGGTGCTGCACATTCCCAGCAAACCTATTTTTAACTTAAACAGACATAACTTTATCATTTCTTATCCGTTTCATGACCCGTTTCTTCCTACGTGATCGTAATTCAATTCTCCATCATATGGAGTTTAAAACCAACATCCGAACTAAAAAAGTTCTAAATTTTTAAGCACTCGGCTTTATATTCAGTTTCAACATATTTGACCCATTCATGTTTAAAACCACAAACTTGTTTCTAAATAATCATAAAGCATACACCAACGTATTTAACTCAAAATCTTTAGCTCGGATTCATAACTTTAATGAATTACGCGGCCAATACCCAAGCTATGCGCATAATTCGTTTTGACCCGTTTAGAGGATTTAAACCTTTAAGTTTAAATCTCGCACATTTTTTTCACAAATCCTATGTCCACATTAAGATATCTATTTATCTTCCACAACAACTATAATTGTGGTGGTTTTAATAATGTAAATTACTTACTCCAAATTTTACCATTGGGAATGTCAAATTATGGCAAAGACCATTTTGAGACGTTTGACCCAAAAGGCTTATGCCTATAACCTTTACACTTATCAAAGACTTACTTGATCATAATACTTACTTCTAAACAACCCTTAAGGGTCGTTTGCCCGATTTATCGATCAAGGGCGTTTTGGTCAACTTTAGTCCCTCCCTTTACGACGAAGGACTTTCAATAACATATTTGACCAAAATCGCACATTTTAGTTAAAAATCCTATTTGTACATACCTGGCTCGGGTCAAAGTATTGACCCGTTTTAATACCTCATCATATAAGTTGCTAATAAATAAAAACGGCGTCTCAAGCGCTATTCGTTCCTGTGAGCATAAAAACTCAACAACAACATTAATCACTAATGTCATATGGTGATATCATCACCTTTTGACCCATTTAGTCTATTTGACCATTTATTCATCGTGAGATGGTATTTATTTACCATCCCATCCATGTACCCGTTCCGGTTTACACCGTACCAACTTATTGCTTAAAATCATTTCTTAATTCTTTTATTCATCATGTTTTACACCGTAGAGCGTCTTTTTCAAAAACAATTGTTTGCCCGTTAGCTCGTAGCCAATTACCAAATTACCCTTTTTACTCATTATGGTTTACCCCATAATATGTCTTTTCTTAAAACTCATTGGTTATTCAGTTTATACAAGACCGAATTACAGTTTTACCTCTTTTTACTTATTCCGACCCGTATCGTTTCCCATCGGATCACCATAATTAATTTACCGTTTTATCATAATCATAACAACTACAACAAGTAGGTGATCTAATAGAAAAGTGTAAGCTTTACTTACCTTGCATCCAAATTACGCTTTTCCTTCATACTTGATTCGTTTGACCCGCTTCCTTCCCAAGCTTCCACCTAGCTTGTCTAGCATCAAACTATCATTCATCATTCGTAAGGTGGTTAGGTTAAACATTGTTTAATACGATTATTCCACCTTATGCATTTTATACCAAAACTATCATTCAATCGTATTATAGGTCAGTTTGAGTTTTTAAAAGTCAACTGCCCATTAGCATATGAAATGCACAATCAAGTTCAAAAACTAGTTTAGGCATCTCATTAATTACCCGGTAGGCGTTATTTTTAGGCCACCGTTTTAACTAAAATTCTAACCAAGTTCATCACATTTCCAACACTTTAACTAGTTCAAGCGATTATTATTATCAAATTAACTTAGCTCTAGATTATCAAAGCTAATATATTCATTCATTTCGCAAGAACTAAGGGTGTTCATCTATATGAAAAACTCGTTTCATCATATTACTAGGCATTCATCCGAACACCTAATATAATCAAGTTCTACTTACAAACTAGTAGATAACATGCTTTTAAGCATCTATTCAATTGAATATAACTTCAATTTCATCATAACATACTTAACCCATTTCATGGCAACTATGAACATATACTCAAACTCATAATTTGTTCAAGTATCTTCCTAATACTACCTTCCATGATGGTTTTAAACATAACTATATCATAAACTTTATCATATTATCAAAACCCACTTGATAATCTACGTGTTAATCACTTAGAAGTAACCTTACATCAAGTACTTCATAATTTCATCATAACTAACGAAATTAAGCATACATAAGCATTCAATTTCAACTTTGGATCATAATCCAACAATCTATTTGCAAGTAACCTACTTGTCTCAAATTTCAACTTTAACCAATCTAGGTTTTATGACATACCTTATGATCCCCATGACTAGGTGATCGTTAATATACATTCAAACCCGAATTTGGGCTTCAATTTCCCTTTCAATTTGATGCTTCATGGAAGAACTAGGGTTTTCCCTTGTTTCACCTACTAGAGATCGACCAACACACATAGTGAGTGTGTGTGTGTGTGTGTGTGTGTGTGTTGTGTCTTAACTCCAATGTTTTAAAACACAATTTCACTTTTGGCAACCTTAGTCCCTTGAGTTTAGTTTTTATTACTAAGCAGGCCACAACCTACTTAATTCCAACAATATTTCCTCTTATTAACTAGGTTAAACATTCCTAGTTAACTTAGTGAATTCGGGGTGGTTATAATATTTGTTTTTATTTTAAATCATGTTAACTCAGGCCTCTTATAAATTTTATTTTCTCAAAAGCATTGGTTCTCTTTTTATTTAATATTAGGTTTATTTATTTACATCCTAATATTTATCGGGTTAATTTTACCACTAACGGTATTTTTACCCGTTCATTAATATTAACGTGGTTTGATTACCAAACCCGTTTTTGGGGTGTTACACTATTTCAGAGTAAAGTCCAATTTTTCACCCTATGGTTTGGTCTAGATTGCCATTTGCCTCCCTATCTTCCACTTTTTGCCTAAGGAAACCTTGTGGTGGACATTCCAACACACCTTGCATCATGTTGTTAGTTAATGGTTAGTTTGGTCGTCCAAAAAGTGATGAAACGACTATTATACCCTTTTTCTATTACAGTATGCGCCCGTGTGGTTTCATTATTATTACATTTATCCACCACCTACCACCACCATTATTAATTCATCAGCCCCACCACCATCATAACCACCGTTGTTCACCATATCACCTCTACAACATCTTAAAACTATAAATCTTGAAATTCACAACCCGAGGACCAGAGCGTATACGTTATCAGGCGATAATTGGTACTCTAAAATGTAAATATAAGAACTAGATTTTACTTGTCATTATGGTCTCAAGATTGAATTTTCACATGCTTATTACACAACTGAAGGTATCTTAGTTAGAAAAACAAAAGTCAAAAAGTTAGGAACATAATTTAATTGGATTAACATTAAATGTAAAAAATTGAAAGCTATAGAATAATAGCAGTGATAATGTTAAAAACAGTAGTTGGACTATAGATTATTTAGATTTTTGGGGAAAATCTACAAAAATGTTTAAAACAACAAAGCTATTATGTACAATAATCATGAGACAATACATCTGGATAATGGAATCTCAAATCCAGAATCATGTGCAGCTTCTATATACTATCGCAACGAATTTTAGGTTATGTTTATCTTAAAAGGTCAAATAAATTTCTTTGTTTTTACATTAGGATCGATCAGTAGCAGCAACAGCTCAATCAGATTAGTAGCACGGCAGTTCCGATGAAGAATAATAGAGCAGGTCAGCAGCGGACTAACATTAGCAGAATAGCAGCGATCTCAACTGTTGTGAGCAGTATTTATCAAACAAACAACCATGTCAACTACAAGAACAATACGAACTTAGCGACACCATTTAAATTAAATTCAATAAGACAACAACCAAATCAACTACAGACCTTGAATGAAAAAACTAGTTGTTTTTTGTAACGTTAACTCTTGTTAAGTGGAACTTGGAAAGCAATGGTTGTTTAACCCTTGAATTTTTAAAATTGCAGTTAAATAAATTGATATTTTATCAAGATCTGCAAATCAACAAGACAATAACGCACATCCAAAATACGTGAGAGAATACGGAACTTGAAACACTACATCTACAACAATGACTTGGTTCATATACATGCTGAAAGCATCTTGAGATTTAGAAAGACCCGCCACAGATCCACCTTGATTATTCAGATCCAGGCTCAAAGAATCCACCTTAGTCCCCTGTTTATCCGCAGATCCATTTGGAATTGACCAATATTAGCCACAATTGGAATTGAAAAGAAGGGTGAGAAGGGTGTATAGTGTTTATAGAGATAGTGTATTTTCCAATCTCCGGCCACCATAGGTCTGGCAGGGGACTCTGACCAAGGCAGATACCAGGGTCGGCTCTTGGGCTAGCAACCCGTGCCGTCGCTCGAGGCCCAAATTTTAAAGGGCCCGAAAGGTTTTTATAAGCTTTTATATATATATATATATATATATATATATATATATATATATATATATATATATATATATATATATATATATATATATATATATATATATAGTAAATTATATATTTGGTAGGGATAGTTTAAAAAGTGACTAAAATGTGAGAAGTGTAAGAAGTGTTTTAAACCATTAGATCTTTGATCTAATGGTTGAGATCAATAGGGACCAAATTGTAAAATGTGTTTTAATTATTTGTACTGATTTGAAAATTGTAGGGGTAACAGTGTCTTTTATATGTTTCAAATAAGGTAACTTCTCCTAAATTCCGGTGATCCATTTTAAACTTATCCTAAAAATCCGGATATTCTATAAAACCGGAAACATGTAACTGCTACCAGAAATATATAACAATATATAACACTATATATATAACACCATATAACACTATACATCCATCATCGACCTACTAATAGAAAAGTATAACACTATAAAACTATATAACACTATACATCCATCATAGACATGCTACTAGAAAATATAACACTATATAACACTATACATCCATCATAGACTGCTACCAGAAAAATATAACACTATAACACTGTATAAAAACCTTCATTCTATATCCATCACTATATAACGCTCTATAAAAACTTCATTCTAAGATCTTCAGAAATTATTTTTGATGAACGATAAAAAAAATACAAAATCGTATATTAATTCGTATTCCTATAATAAAGGGTGGTGGTAATGGAAGGTTATCAATTAATTGTATCAATGAGAAAATTACTTGTTTACCCTTTTGAATTATTTTAGATTGAGGACACATGTCATCTCCACAATATTTCTCACACTTCTCACACTTTTGAATTAATGTACATGATCTTTAATCTCATTCATTTATTATACATAAAAATGTTGGTGGCGGAGTGGGAAAAAGCATCTTAAGATTATGTAGAGGTCTCAAGTTTAAAGGTTCGCTCCTGTAAGTCCCGAAAATACGGATCAAACAACGATATCAAACGATCAACAAGGATGGGCGGAATCCAAGCTTGATGATCTTCAAGAAATCAATAACAAGATGATGAAAGATTGTTGAATTGAAAGCTTAATCTTGCATACAATAGATATTGTCTAATACAAGATTCAAAAACAAATCAACCAACCAACCCTAACTCCTAATTTCCATTAACTATTTATAGTAAGGGGTTTCCCCCAAAACCCTAGGCCCATTATCCCTAAGCCCACTCTAATACCCCCACTTTCTAGAATCTTGGTCCATTAGCCTATAAACCTACTAATCCATAAACCTATAGGGCCTAACAATCTCCCCCTAGGTTTACTGGATTAGTTGCTCAATTCGTTAGGAGGACCAACAGGCAACTGAGTTGGATCAGCAAACAACTGATTCTTGATTATGATCTTGAACTTCGTTTCCAGCTTATCTTTCAACAGATATCAGTATACCCGCATCGCTTTGTAGTTGCTCGATCCTCAGATCTTTGCTTGGTTTTTGAGCTTGCAAAGATGAGATCTGAGCTTCTTTCAGGGCAGCATCTTGTTCCAATACAATCACTCTTCTTTGCAGCTTCGCTACATCAACAACCATATCATCATCACTATCTCTTTCTTCAACAAATTTCATCTTGTTGGCTGCAAAGCGCATGGCTGCTTCATCATGCTCAGAGAAAGCGGCACCACTGGAACTTCCTACATCGAACCTGATGCCGCTTGAGCTTTCTGGTTACGAGTGAGTTGTTTCAGGCAGATCGAAATCGAAATTAGAATCAAAATCGAGATCTTGTGTGCTTATTTCTCGAGTAGCAGCAAGGACTTGTGGATCGGTAGGCATAGTAGGCTCTGGTTCTGAGCTTGGGCCAGTAGAATGAAAATCAGGAGCTGTTTTGGTTCTTCGTTTCTTGTTGGATGCTTCTTCAGCATCATCTGTCGCATTATCTTCAGTTTCAGGAATAGATACGGTAGGAGGGTTACCGACAGTATCCTTCAAGGACTCAATCAGGGCTTGTAAATTTTCAGCAGTAACGTCGATTCTCGAACGGGTTCCTCAACTTTTTCAGATACAATCACTTCCACTTCACTGTCGGAATCGGGTTCTTCTTCACTAGAGTCTGATTCTGAATCTGAATCAAGTGTCTTAGCTTTCTCGTCAACACGTGTATGTTGCATGTCATGTTCTTTTGGCAACTTTGGCATTCAGAGGGCTTTGGTTTGAAAAGTATAGAAACCTACAAACTTTGAAATTTAAACAAGTGGTCCAAAGATAATGAGAGAATCCGTGATGATCAGGAGATGAGATTAGTACGAAACGTGACTCAAAGGAGAAAATGATTGCCAGTTAATAGTGTTTCGGATTGGGCCTGAGATCAAACGGCCATGCCCCAACTCGGAATAATGGTCCGAATTTTATTTGAGAGCAATGGGCCGGATCTGATTCGTGTTTTCACGATAGTGGTCCCCAATCCGAAACAGTGGGCCAGACTATTACTTTAGTGATTTGCCTTTTTATGACAGAAAACATCTTTCTCAAAATCAACGATCCAACCAACCGAGAAACCTTTTTGAGCAAAGAGATAATCAAAACAAAACAAATTAATAATAGAAAACTAATGGAGGAGTAATATAGGGAGAGCCTGCCATGGGATCAAAATCGTTTTCGAACTGATTAAGGGACACTTTTCAGCTCTTTGTTTACTTAGGCTGGTCCACGCAATTGTTGATATGTTTGTCCTCTTAAATCCACCGCTCAAACTTCAACTTTTGCTTTGTGATACGCTTTTAGGTAGTTTTATACTGTGACATATGTGTGTCCCATTCCAAGGCATACCCCCGCGATCAAGGTAAGCACAACGGTTCATCGTAGCAGGTGAGTATACTGAGATCATCCTTTTATTCAATTTTTTTTTTCAACGCCAGACTTCCTGGTGAACAGGTCAGTACTTCCGTACAGCAGAGAGACCAAGGAAGATCTGACGAGAGCCCTTTTATTCTATTTTTTTTATATTTTTATTTGCTTTTTACAACGCCAGACTTCCTGGTGAACAGGTCAGTACTTCCGTACAGCAGAGAGACCAAGGAAGATCTGACGAGGGCTCTTTTAGCAAGATATCCTGACTGTGCCCAGGTCTGCATATAATCTGGATGCAACAGAGGGACAGCCTGGATGATACATCAGTATAAAGACCCGAAACTTCAGATGTTGGCTATCTATCAGCGCAGGATTTAAGACCATGAAATCATACACCGTTGGTCTGTTACCCACGAGATGTCCAGTCCATTATGTTTGTATCACTTCTGCTTCTTTTGCTTTTCGAGCGGCAGACCTATCAACACATCGCAGTGGAGCCGAACCTGTTTAACATTGAAACCTTACGTGTGTTAATCAAGTTCTTTAACACGAAAATTCATTTCATTTCCCAGCAACTTTTTCTCCCCCTCAAATGATGCGTATGTACATATATGTTTTTTTTTTTTTTTTTGCTTTTCTCCCCCTCAAACTATGCATATGTACATATATGTCCCTCTTCCCCCCTAAATTTGTGCATCACACTTTATGCGAAAATTTACTTATTTATTTACATAAGTATAGAAATCCTGTGTTTTTTTTTTTTGTGTCGCTCAGTCGGTGAAAACGCATCATTTTCAAAAGATCTACAAGCACATTGAATCACGAGATGCTGATAGGTTTTGTAAAAAGATCCGCTGAATTAGAATCAGTGTGGATCAGTTTAAGTTTAAACAATCCTCTGTCAAAGCAATCTCGAATAAAGTGCACCTTGATATCAATGCGCTTGGTTTTTGAGTAGAAGATAGGATTTTTGATAATCTGGATAACGGCATCATTATCAAAATAAGTAGTAGAGTTTAGATAAGTCAAACCGTAATCCTTGAGCTAGTGTTGTATTCAAAGCACCAAGAACCTGAGAGCAGCAGGCAGCAGATGTTGCAACGTACTTTGCTTCCGCTGCAAAAGTGAGCTGTTGCTTCTTGCACTGCCATGAGATGAGACTGTCCCCCAAGAATTGGCATCTTCCAGCTGATGTACGCTTCATATCCCTGTTTTAACAAACTTGTAAGCCCAGAAACATTTTCACTTCTCCCAACGAGCGCAAATCGAATTTCTTTCTCATCATACGAAAATACGAATGGCCTTCAGACGTGCCACCGGTGTGCATATCTCATCATAATCCAGACCTTCACCTTGTTCGAAACCTTGAACTGCCAATCGTGCTTTGTTCCTTATGATCACGCCGGGGTCATCTTGTTTGTTTCTGAATACCCAGCGCGTTCCAAGAGCACGTTTTCTATTGGTGAAGAGAATCTCCATCCCTTTGTCGCACATCGGAGATACGCTCAAAAGGTAGTGCTTCAGATCAGGGATATAATTGTCGTATGAGAAAATGAGAACTCCATTTTTAATTGTGCCCTTCATGGTTATTCTTCCAGTTTCCCCTCCCGCGAAGTTGACAAATCCACCATCGAATACCCCTTTTTGTTATTCAACTGGGATAAGTCTTCTGTCACGTGTCTGGAACAACTACTATCGATAAACCAAGGTCTAACGATTGCCCTCCATAGCCGTTCCTGCACACTTAGCGAGATTAATTAGAAATTGGAACCCAGGCCATTGTTGACCTGAGTTGACCATCACTATCTGTGTATGAAACCAATCGAAAAATCATATGACTTTTAGTAGAGTTTGAGGTTTGAGGTGAAGACGTCGATGTTGACGGTTGTGAACACTGAGACTGGGATCCAGCAAGAACCGTGGGCTTCCAAATCTTAGAGTCAGTGTTGTTGTTTGACATATTTTTCTTTAAAGATGAGACTTTTGACTCCATATGATGTCTTTGGAACCCATTTGTGTTTGAAAACTTTTGATTGTACTTTTTCGCTAGATTCCAGTCTCCATCAGAAGGCTTGGCTCGAGAAAATCGATTTCTGTCTGATCGATAATGCATAGCCTTTTGATGATGTGTGTTACCAGTGTAGTGAGGCACGAAAGGCCGATTAACACAATTTCTAGCAATGTGCCCCGGAATTCCACAATTAAAACAGGTTTGTCTCTTTGAGAAAAAGACATTTAGTTCTGCTTGTGTTATTCTAGGGAACTGATCAAGTCCTTTCTTTTCTTTTGATGCTGACTGCTGGTGTGTATGTTTTGTCTTTGAAGAACCCTGCTTACAGTTATCAGCAGCTTTACCCTTCAATTTAGCTTCGGTTTGCCTGAGAGTCGGGTTTTCCTTTTGAACTTTCTTTTTCCGTGATCTTCTGTTTTTACGTGACCGTCTTTTCTTTAAAGGAGCAGATTCAGTATACTTTGCTTTATTTGAAATGCTTTCTTCTGAATCTGATCCTTTGGGATCGAGAGTTGAATCATTTGTTGAGTTGACTTCCACAGATTCCTTTTCCTCATAAACTATGTTCTCAGGAGGTTCTGCAGAATTGGTTTCCACATATATCTCTTCTTCAGTTTCATCAGTTGAATCAACTGTTGAATTGATTTCTGTGGATCCATTTTCTTCAGGATCCGAGATCTCATAAGTTTCCTCAGAAATACATTCTGTGAAAGTCTTTTCTTCAGCTTTATCAACCTCTGAGTCCTTGACATCAGCTGATTCTGGTTTCTTATACGAAGAGCAGTCTATGTTTGAAACAGTTTGGTTCTCTTCGGGCGTTGCACTGCTTGAAACTGAGTGTTTGACGCATTCAGAATTCTCAGAAGTACTATGCTCATTTTCTGATGTACCAAAATCTGCAATTTGACTGTGAGATTCGTCAGATGATCCCTCTTCACGAGGTTCTGATGTATCATCTGATGTTTCAGGCACACTAGGATAGTTGTCTGAACCATTAGAATGGCTTTCTGAGTCACTTGAGACACAGGTATCAAGTTTATCAGTCGATACATCAGGTTTCCTTGTGAAAACATTTTCATCACGATCTAAAATCACAGCACCAGATTCATCAGTTCTAGTCGGAACACCATAAGCCTCAGCAACATAAGACATAGCATAATTCCAAACATCAAGACCATGATTGACAGTATCTGAATTATCAGCAACATCAGAATGTGGTTCATCATTCACTACGGACTGTTCTTCAACTGTTTCTGATTCTGCACATGAGTTAGAACAATTAGTGTTATCAACAGAATCAGAATCTAACAGATTTTCTTCAGTCTCCTCTGCGGATCTTTCAACTGGTTCTGCTTCTTTTCTCATTTCGGTTTCAGTTTCTTTTACCTGCTTGGATTTGCCAGCTGATTTATTTGAAAAATTTTCATTTTCATTTTCATTTTTAACAAAATTCATTGGTTTTCGAAAATCAGCGGGTCTGACATTCTTCGGTTTGAAAGGCTCCCATGTAACATAATCACTCGGTTTACCGTAAATCATTGTATCATAATTTTCTTGTTCTTGCTCAGTAGCAGGCATTCTTGAGTAATTATGATTATATGGCGGTGGAACCTGTTTATAGCCCAAACCCTTACCCTTATTTTCTTTATAAGCAAGTTGCACATCGCACAGATTACGAACAGTGTCACTGGAAGTATCAAACTTTTTAATGTTTAACTCGTTTTGTTTATACTTTCCAGTGAGGAGCTCTAGCTCACCCTTCACAGAGTTACATTCAAGAGTTTTAACTGTGAGTCTATGTTTATAGTCGTGAACCCAACATTGCTGTTGATTCACGTCTCTGTGAAGTTGAGCTATGTCCTTCTTAAGTGCGTCAATCTTTTCATAGAGAATTTTATTGTTCTCTCGAAGACCGATGTACTTTGCCATGACACTGTTGTAATCATCCATTATTTTAGAATTGAGTGCCCTAAGTTGTGCAACCCTATTCCTGCAAGGTTCAGTGCACAACAGATAGTTGACAGTGTCAATGAGCGATCTTGGTTTGTCTGGTTGAGTTTGGACTTGGGCTTGGGGTGCTGGACTATTGACTGCAGCTTGCTGGGCTTGAGGTTTCTGTTTCGCCACTTCATCGGGATGAGATTCTTTTGATTGTGCGTATAGATCTTGGTTTGATTGTAAATGGTCCCACAACCAAGAAACAAAGGAATCTTTATCATTACCCAAAAAAGTATTCATCCTATTCCTTACTTCCTCTTTTCGTCCCCCTCTTTTAAGCAAACGCATCACGAATTCCACGACAGGATCAACATTGTATTCTCCTATAAACTCATTTAGCTTTTCTTTCACTCGATACCGCAACCTTCCACCTCCATCTTCAGAAATAATGATTTCAAACCGCGAATCGTCAGCACTATTCATCACGTTCAGGTTCGGGTTTTGGTTTTGATTTTGTGTCTGGGGTGCAGTGCAGTTAACGGTAGTTTGGATGATTGGGCTGAAGACAATGTTCGAATTTGCATTCGGCTTTGGATTACATATTGGGCTGAAGACAATGTTTGAGTACTGAGTTTGGGCTGTAGACATTTCGAACACTTGCAATCGAACGATCCCGCTTCGTGTACCGTACCTCAAAATCTTGGCAAAACTTATACCGCAAAGCGAACAAACTCCTTTTTTTTCAAGATTTCTAAATAATTTTTAACTTTTAAAATATAATAATATAATAATTTTAATATATTATATAAAACCTTTTTAATTAATATTAAAATAAACTATTTATAATATTAATTGGTATCAATGATTAAGTAATTATTATTATTATTATTATTATTATTATTATTATTATTATTATTATTATTATTATTATTATTATTATAAAATAAAAAAAACGAAAACCGACAAAAAAATATGTCTGTCTTCTTCGTGAATTAATTTCCTCAAACCCTAATATTAAGACTCAGCCGCCACTTTAAGAATACGATGCAGGTGAGTACACCGGAGATGATTGACGACGGAGGAGTGAAGGGTGATCGGAGAACGGCGATGGTCGGCTACGATGTTGAGTTGCAGGTTTACAGTGCCCGGAGAAGATGAGTGACGCGATGAGAGGTAATGGTGGTTGAATGGAGACGGTGGAAGACGATTGATGGTGGCCGGAGGATATCGGAGGTGAGAAGAGGACGCCGGAGAAGAACAACGATGAAGGTTGCAGGACCGTTGGTCGCCGGAATGAATTGAAGAAGATGGTGGTGACCGGAAAACTCGAAACAATTAAGTTGCAGGTTGACCGGAGACGATGGTGATTGGTGTGAACAACGAAAAGATGACCGGAGGAGATGATGATGACGAGTGAATGAACGAGATGAAGATCGGTGGTCGATGAAGTTGCAGGTGATAAACGTGGTGTCGGCGAAGAAAGAGATTCAAGATGGAGAAGATGAACTGGAGTAGAGTTGGGTTATGTCGGAGTTGCGACGGAGGAGATGAAGCAGTGGAGGTTGTTGTTCGGTGGTCGTCGGAGAGTGCGGTGGTGATTTGATTCCGGATGAATCTTGTTGATTGCGGATGATAAATGTTGAAGATGATATGATTGCGGTGATGAACTGGATGTGTTTGAAAAAGGATTTCGGATGGTTTGGTGTTGATTACGGATGAAGAAGGATGATTACGGACGATGAACGATGAAGTATGATTCCGGATGAAAGTTGTTTGATGATCTCGGATGTATGATGTAGATCACGGACTGAATAATGTTGATTTCGGATGAAAGTTGATTGATTCGTGATGATGATTCCGAACGATGATGACGTACGATGATTGGATGATATGTCAAAGGATGTTTGACAAAATGATGTGATGATGAGGAATGATGATTCTGAATTTTTTTTTTTTTTTTTTTTAATAATTATATTGACCTTTAACACTTTCCAACAAGATCAAAATAGCAAAATATAGAGATTTTTTTGGATAAATCCTGATGAACGCGAAGAACTCGAAGAAGATCACGAAGAACACGATGAAGATCTTCAACAAAAAATGCAGAATTTCTTGATGTTTGATATCTAATTGGCTCTGATACCAATTGTAAGTTCCGAAAATACGGATCAAACAACGATATCAAACGATCAACAAGGATGGGCGGAATCCAAGCTTGATGATCTTCAAGAAATCAATAACAAGATGATGAAAGATTGTTGAATTGAAAGCTTAATCTTGCATACAATAGATATTGTCTAATACAAGATTCAAAAACAAATCAACCAACCAACCCTAACTCCTAATTTCCATTAACTATTTATAGTAAGGGGTTTCCCCCAAAACCCTAGGCCCATTATCCCTAAGCCCACTCTAATACCCCCACTTTCTAGAATCTTGGTCCATTAGCCTATAAACCTACTAATCCATAAACCTATAGGGCCTAACAGCTCCACCACGAAGTTCCTATTTTTTAATCCATTACCCCTTATCACAATTTTGGGCCCAGTTTTTTTATTTTGCCCGGGGCCTAATTATTTTGAGAATTTTCGGAGACGGCTCTGGCATAGACAATTTGGGGTTATGGATTTTCATTGAGTGGGGTTTCAATGGAAAATACCAGATTAAGGAGATGATGGAACGAAGGAAAAGAGTTTTTTTTTTTAATGAAGAAGGTGGTGAAATTACTGCATTGCCCATGAAGAAGATGGTCAAACTAACCATTGACTAACGGCAGGATGCAAGGTGTGATTGAATGTCCACCATAGGGTTTCATTAGGCAAAAAGTGGAAGATATGAAGACCAATGACAATATAGACCAAACCATAAGGTGACAAATTCACTTTACTCTCTATTTTATTTACACAATTAGCCCCTGCAAAGGTGAATAGACAAAAATGCTCTCATGTGCAATGCACATGACCAGATTTAACGAAAAAAATTAACTGCGTTAGGCGGCTTGAAGGACATAACGAGCAAGATTTAGTAATAATAAGTACAAAATTCGTCAATTTTAAAGAAAAAGGACACCGTCTAAAAACGTATAAACATAAAGGATAAAAACTTGTAATTTACTCTAGTAATTTTTGATGTGATAACTCCTCGTCACAAAAGGACTCTGATTATGAAAAACTTGAGAAAGATTCTTATCCGAAAATCTCTTATCTATAGAATAATAATGAATACAATGGAAACGTCTGTCAGAAATTGTTCTCACCGACGACAAAATTTGGACTTATACACATTGAAGGTCCCACAATTTTGAAGAAAAACGCCTCTGAGGGACGGTAGAGGGGCATTATGAAGCGTTTTTTTTTTTTTTTTTTTTTTGTAAAAATGCCAAAAGACCCCACTAGGGTGGTCTTAATAAAAAGCCTGATGAACAGATACAAATGTCAGATTATATATTGGAGAATCTATTGGCACACTCCCCCTTGTCTACCCGCACACTTTTCCAAGTCAATACGCTTCGTATAGGCCTATACGATGCGTATAGAATAAAGTAAAAGACTTGGCAGACTGACAGGTGCAGGTGTTGTCTGGCGGTAGGCTTGATACGCGTCGTATAGGCCTATACGATGCGTATCAAACCACTGAATTTTTGAAGTTTATTTTTTGGTGTGTTATGTCCAATCCAAGAATCTTCAAATGCGAGCCCGAGAAACGAAAGGGATTTCGAGCAGTTGGTCGATGACATGATAGATAAAGATCTTAACATGCTCATATCCATTTTCAAGTGTTAGACTAGATAGTCCAAGATGAAATATATTTAAACCATTCAAGCCCACCGGTCTACAATGTGTTATGGTGAGATTCTTCAAGTTTGCACAGTGGGAGAAAAGACCAGCACCCCTGTCAGTATTGTCATAATGCAATGAGACATAACTGAGATTTAAGCGGCGTGTTCCGATCAACGTTTATCGACATTGTTATAGGTGATGAAGAAACCCTAAAATGGAACATAATCGTAGATTGTCTAGAGAAGCGCTTATATCATGTGTTATATGGTAACAACTACCAAGGGGATATTGTCACACCCCGATTTCCACGTGTCTCACCGGTGGGCCCGGTGGGGATTACCGTGACGATGTTGGCAACAATATAGTCAAACCACACAATTATATAATGCACAGCGGAAGCATAATTTAAATATATAATTTCAACCTCTGATTGTAATATCAAAATGTATTACAGAAGTTGAATATCCACAGTGGATCGTAAATAAAGGTAAAGTATTGTTCCATTAGATACTGCAATCAAGCTTGCGAGGCTTATCCCGACGCTAGGGAGCTAATACCAGCCAATTACGTTTAGGTACCTGCACTTAATCTTTTTGGGGAAAATACGTCAGTTTACACTGGTAAATACATTCAACTGACACATTTGAAAATGTTTATTAAAATTGATTTGAATGCACAAGGCACAAACTCTTTTATAACTTGGGAAAATTCATATTGATCTTGTGAACGTTTTACATGTTCTTTTATGCGTTCAGTAGCCCGGGTCGTGCCGGGTTAAAGATTTATAGACACACCACGTTTGCGTAAAACCGTAGTACAGAAACCAACGGCTACGTCTTTTAGTTTTAATGTCGACACTTTATACCGGGTGTACGCCTACACCGGGATGTCGATGGTCGTGGCCATTTCGTAAAATGATGCCGAGGATATCCGGGACAACGGTCATTAAACCCCCCAAAGGCTTATAAGCAACAAAACTGTTTAAATGAGCCGATCATATTTAATCAATTAACCACCTAAGCGATGGAAGTATATAATGCTCAATCAAGCGGTATTAATATACCGTAACCCAAGCCCATATAGGGGAAATAAGTCAAAAGTATTTACCTTTGCAAGTATTAATCCTTAATTAAGATCAAGTCACCGATAGCTTTTACTGGGACTCCTAATCTGGAACGAAGGTTTTAATTAACCTCTTAGAATCCTAACGGTCCTTGTATTAGCCGTAGCTTAAACCGGTTGATTCCGATATATAGATATGGTTAATTCGCACGAAAAGGCGAAAACCGAGAATGGAGTATGATTTGGACCCAACAAGTTCAGAGACTTGTTTTATATGGGTTTATAGTTCATACTCTGGATTTTGGGGTTCAAATAATATAATTTGACCCATATCGGCTATTGCACGAAAACTAGTTCCGTGGGCCGTACCGTGTGCGCAAATAGGCGAAACGGTTAACCATAAGAGTCGTACGCTTATTTCCTAAGTCAATATGCCTTAAAAGTATTTTGGTATCAGTAGGATACCTTCCGTAATGCCCGTAACGAGTTTAAGTTGGTAATATGCCCCGTAGGGGCTTTTCGGTCATTTTAAAGACTTTAAAAGGGATTTTCGAGTTCTACAGGAAATCTGAGTTTCCCGAACAGCTTATAAAGCTTAAAATACTTTATTTATTATTTAAAACCAATAGCAACTGGAATCGGGTCAAAAGACCTTGTAGAACTCCCGTTTTGGCCAAAAAGGGCATATTCGGTAATTACCGAACCGTAGCCATAACCGCAGGTTATGAGCAAGGTAAAAATTATTAAAAATCTTTAAAATTCCCAAAATATTATTTTACCACAGTGGGTAAAAGTTTTGGTGACGAAAACTTGGGTTAGATGGGCGTTATGCTAATTACGCCGTTAATTACAAAATTTTCTTAAAAGTGCGCCTTTTAGCATAACTCTCATTCTAGACCTCGGATTGACGTGAAACTCCAGGGACATGCTTATAATTTAATAAGCAAGGTTTTGGTCCGTTCACGTGTCCGAAATACTCGTTTTAATTTTAAAAGGCCGTTACGGTCAACTTTTAGGCGAATGACGGAAATGTGCTAAAGACTCGGATAACTCATGAACCGACCACAGAGGCTTATACCAACATGTGACCTGGTCCTAAGAGAGTCCTAAGGTATAATTATACCTTACTAAAACGGGTCAGAACTGAAGTCAAAGCAAAAGTCAAACTTTTGCGACTTTCGGCCCCGAACCGGTTCTACATAGTAAATGATCGATTCAAACGAGCGCAAACATGTTTATATACTTATTATCATGTTTTATGACTATCAAAACAGGTTCCATAACATATAGATCACATATTATGCTTAAATTGCTAAAATAGCTTTCTGTTGACTTTTTAACCGCGCGTTTGACTCGATAATTGACATAGTTAGAGTGGTGATCAGGGGGAACCATTTTAGAGGTTTAATACCCACATGAATACCAACTCATAACCATTTTTGATTCGTCATAAGACTGAATCATTTGCAAGATATTGCAATGACAACCGTTAGTTACGACGGTTGCGTTTATAGGCTATAACTAAGCAAAAACTGAAGTATGAATGATCAAAGTAACTTACAGAAGCTAAGGCTTGAATATATAGCAGAGAAGAAGACTTGTATGCCTTAGAAATAGTCAGATGAGAGTGTTTGTGTTGTGGTGAACTTATGAACATATGCCTTGCTATTTATAGCCAAAGACCAAGCTCAAGATCACTCCACATCACTCTACAACTGAAATGGGATGAATGGCATGTGTCCTAGGGTGTATGGGTCGAGTAGGGGGCACCCATGCTGCCATAATTGATCAAATGATCGTTCAAAAGTGCCAAAAGCCAAGTAGTTACAAGGTTTCTGCATCTGGGCACTTTACGCGACCCGCATGGGAGTTCCCATGCTCTTTTACGCGGGTCGCCTAAAGGTTAAGAATCAGACGCGTAATAGAGGGAGCTCGCGGCCCGCCTCAACTTAGGTTGAAACTTCACGCGGGTCGCGTGGGGTTATGTTTTCAGAATTTTTTAAATCTTTTATAATCATTACAGAATCTGGCCATTAATAACGAAATCTTTCGTAATGATTCGCCTGACCTTTCGGTTTTGAAGGGGTAACTTTGCGGTTTGGCCCTCGGTTATTTACCGATAGGGGCCTCGTGTTAATTACCCGCATTATTAAGTCCCCGGTTTATTTATTATTTATATTGGAAAGCCTTAACTTTCACTGTTGACGCTTTTAACCCTTCTTCTACGAATTCGATCGTAACTTTCTCGTTTCATATCGAAACTTCGCGAAATTCATATATATTATTTTAGTGAGGGTATAACACCGTTACAAAGTCTTTGGAACGTTAAAGGGTCACTCAGAGGTATTATTAAACATGTTGACACAGTTAACCCCTGTAGTTTGTAATCTCTCACTTTCTTCCGCGTTTTAGTTTTGTACGATCTATAATTTATTCGTTTGAAGGTTTAAGCATTATTTAGGGATACTATACAGTATATTTACCCTTGTTGACATTTATAACCCTCGAATTTATATACTTTCAAGGTTCGTCAAAATTAGTCCTTTATTTATTTTAGATGCCACGTGTAAACAAATGACACGTGTTAACACATTATTGGACACAAAATTTCGAGGTGTTACATCCTCACCCCCTTAAAATAAATCTCGACCCGAGATTTACTCAAATAAATAGGGGTATTTTTCTTTCATTGTAGCTTCGACTTCCCACGTATATTCAGGACCTCTACGAGCATCCCATTTGACTTTTACAATCGGTACGTGCTTTCTGCGAAGCTTCTTTACCTGTCGATCCTCAATCGACAAAGGTTTTTCTATGAACTTTAAGCTCTCATCTATATGCACATCTGTGTGTGGAATCACCAACGACTCGTCAGCGAAGCACTTTTTGAGATTGCAGATGTGGAACACATTGTGAATTCCATTGAGCTCTTCAGGCAAGTTCAGTTTATAGGCAACTGATCCGACTCGTTCAATGACCTCAAAAGGCCCTATGTATCTCGGACTCAGCTTGCCTTTCTTGCCGAAACGCATCACCCCCTTCCAGGGCGATACCTTAAGTAATACCTTTTCACCCACTTCGAAGTGAAAATCCTTACGCTTTGGATCAGCGTAGCTTTTCTGCCTATCGCGGGCAGCCTTGAGACGTTCCCGGATCTGGACAATCTTGTCCGTTGTCTGGAAAACAATCTCTGGTCCCGACAATTGGACCTCTCCTACTTCCGCCCAACAAACAGGCGATCTACATTTCCTACCATATAATGCCTCAAAAGGCGCAGCCTTTATGCTGGTGTGGTAGCTATTATTGTAGGAGAATTCGATCAGGGGTAGGTTTTTATCCCAGTTACCACCTAAATCGATCGCACATGCACGAAGCATGTCTTCTAGCGTTTGGATAGTACGCTCACTTTGGCCGTCCGTCTGTGGATGGTAAGCCGTACTAAAGTTTAAACGCGTGCCCAAAGATTGCTGGAAACTCTTCCAGAAGTGAGATGTGTATCTAGTATCCCTGTCGGAGATAATAGACACAGGTATGCCGTGTAAGGCTACAATCTTATCAACATATAGTTGGGCTAACATATCGGAGCTATACGTCTCCTTGATGGGTAGAAAATGAGCTGATTTAGTCAGCCTATCGACTATGACCCATATTGTATCGTTTCCTTTCCTGGTCTTGGGTAACTTGGTTATGAAGTCCATAGTTACGCATTCCCACTTCCACTCGGGAAGTTCAGGCTGTTGTAGCAAGCCAGACGGCTTTTGGTGCTCGGCTTTGACTTGAGCACAAGTCAAGCACTTTGCTACATGGGCGGCTACAGACTTTTTCAAGCCTATCCACCAATAATTTGCCTTTAAGTCTTGGTACATTTTATCAGCACCAGGATGGACTGAGTATTTGGAACTATGGGCTTCCTGGAGAACAACATCTCGTAGTCCTCCATAAATCGGAACCCATATACGTCCATTCAGCCTAAGAATTCCATCCTTGCTAAGAGTCAACTGCTCCGCAGTTACTCCCAGCTTTTCATTAGGATAATTAGCTTCCAACACAGCCTCTCGCTGTGCAGCCAAAATCCTTTCAATCAAATTATTTTTAACTTCAATGCTCTTGGCATTGATTCGAATGGGTTTTACCCTTTCTTTCCTGCTCAATGCATCGGCGACTACATTCGCCTTGCCGGGATGGTACCTGATTTCACAGTCATAATCATTCAGGGTTTCCATCCAACGGCGCTGTCTCATGTTCAACTCCTTCTGGTTGAACAGGTGCTGGAGGCTTTTGTGATCAGAATAAATCACAAATTTAATGCCATAAAGGTAGTGCCTCCATAACTTAAGTGCAAATACAACGGCACCCAACTCCAAATCATGGGTGGTGTAATTCTTTTCATGCACCTTTAATTGCCTTGAAGCATAGGCAATCACCTTGCCCTTCTGCATAAGAACACACCCCATGCCTGTGTGTGATGCATCGCAGTAAACTACGAATTCATCTGTACCCTCAGGTAATGTCAACACAGGTGCGTTGCTTAGCTTCTGCTTCAGTATTTCAAAGGACTCTTGCTGCTTCGGGCCCCAAATGTACTTTTCTTTCTTCTTGGTCAAAGAAGTCAAGGGCGCAGCAATCCTTGAAAAATTTTCAATAAATCTTCGGTAGTATCCTGCCAATCCCAGGAAACTACGTATTTCGGTAGGCGTCTTTGGCTCTTGCCAGTTCATGACTGCCTCTACCTTAGCGGGATCCACTTGGATACCACGCTCACTCACAACGTGTCCCAAAAACTGAACTTCTCGTAGCCAGAATTCACATTTCGAGAATTTGGCGTAGAGTTTCTCACGCTGTAGTAGTTCGAGAATGCAACGAAGATGCTTCTCGTGGTCAGCTCGATTCTTGGAATAGATAAGGATATCGTCGATGAAGACTATGACGAATTTATCCAAGTATGGCTTGCAAACGCGATTCATGAGATCCATGAACGCAGCCGGTGCATTTGTGAGCCCAAAAGGCATCACTAGGAACTCGTAATGACCATAGCGAGTCCTAAATGCAGTCTTGTGTACATCTTCATCCCTGACCCTTAGTTGATGATAACCCGACCTTAAGTCGATCTTGGAGAAGTAACTTGCTCCTTGCAGTTGGTCGAACAGATCATCGATCCTTGGTAAAGGATATCTATTCTTTATGGTAACTTTATTTAGCTCTCGGTAGTCGATGCACAACCGCATCGATCCGTCCTTCTTCTTTACAAATAGGACAGGAGCTCCCCAGGGAGATGAACTAGGTTTGATAAAACCTTTCGCCAGCAGTTCATCCAACTGGGTCCTTAGTTCTTTCATTTCCGTTGGCGCTAGTCTGTAAGGTGCTCTGGCTATCGGAGCTGCTCCAGGAATGATGTCAATTCTGAACTCCACTTGTCTATCTGGTGGCAAACCAGGTAGTTCTTCAGGAAAAACCTCGGAGTACTCAGAAATGACTGGAAGATCCTCGATCTTCGGCTTTGGTCCTTCTATTATCACCTGAGCCATGTAAATTACACAGCCTCTGTTCAAACACCTTGAAGCCTTCAGCATAGATACGTCTTCGGGCAATCCGTAATGCGTATCTCCTCGAATGGTAAGAGATTCACCACTCGGAGTCTTTAAAACTATTTGCCTCTTGCCGCAAATGATTTGGGCCTGGTTATGGGATAACCAGTCCATGCCTAGCACGATGTCAAAACCCGCAAGTTTGAAAGGAAGTAGAGATAAAGGAAAAGAATGGTTCCTAATGGATATTTCACATCCTTCTAGAACGGTAGAGACGGTTTCTATCGTTCCGTCTGCTAACTCTACTTCGTATTTCACGTCTAGGGTTTTGATTGGCATATTTAGTAGTTGGCAAAATTTCTGGTCTACAAAGGACTTGTCAGCGCCAGAATCGAACAGTACTCTTGCAAATATATTATTTACGAGAAAAGTACCTGTAAGCACAGTGTCGTCCTTGACCGCTTCCTTTGCATCCAAGCGAAAAATTCTCGCATTTGATTTCTTCGTTTCTTCCGCCTTCTTGGCATACTTCGGGCAATTACTCTTTATGTGCCCCTTTTCATTGCAATTGAAGCAAGTTGCGTCCTTTATCTTTTTACACTCCACCGTCTTATGATCCTTGGACTTGCATAGTCCACAGGATGGAGTCTTTTGTTGCGACTGTGAACCAGACGCAAACCTACACTTCCCGGAGTGAGGTTTCTTGCAGACCTTGCAGTAAGGTCTTCCATCTGCTTGCCCTTCCTTCTTTGCCTCCGACCCTCTCTTGCCTTCACCGTTACCACGGTGCTTTTTCCCAGACTTTCGTGAGGTATCATCCTCACGCTTTCGCTTTTCAGCCTCCTTGCTCCTTTGTGCCCTCAGACGGACAGCATCAAGTGTAAGAGACAAGGAGAGGTCAGTAACTGACCTGAAGGTCGTTGGCCTAGAGGCCTTTACGCTGGCCTTGATCGCCGGCTCTAAGCCCCCAATGAATCGGGCAATCCTTCTTGACTCTGGTGTCACAAGATATGGCACTAGGCGTGACATAGTGTTAAAGCTTGTCAGATAAGCTTGACAATCCAGGTTTGTCATCACCAGTGAGACAAAATCAGCCTCAATCTTCTCAACCTCGTGCTGAGGGCAGTAGTTTTCTTTTATGAGGGTAATAAACTCCCCCCATGACATTTTGTACAAGGCAGACTTACCTGAAGCCTGCACCAGAGCTCTCCACCATGCCAGGGCCTCGCCCTTGAATGACTGGGACACAAACTTAACCACGTCCCTCTCAGCGCACCCGCTGATGTCCACTATCGTGTCCATCTCGTCCAGCCAGGTTATACAGTCAACCGCACCTTTCTCCCCTGTAAATTCACGGGGCTTACATGATACAAAGTATTTGTAAGTGCAACCCTTAGCACCAGACGCATCAGTATATTCTCTATCGCGGTGAACGCTGTGGTCAGTAGACGAATGCTTGTCGTTATCTTTCTTGGGTTCAGAGGGTGGTTTGGAGTGTGTCTTTGGTTTAGAGAGTGGCTTTGTCACAGATCTGCCTTGAGACTCCGTATTTTGACGATCAATCGCTGCCTGGACAGCATTGTTGATCAGAGCCTTTAGCTGTGCGCCTGTCAAATGAACTGACGCATTGTCATAGTCATCTTCATCCGTGTGGCTGTTCTCACCATTGGGATCCGCCATTTGTAACTTGAATCTGTTACAGAAGATAACAAAATTTTAATTTAGGAGATTATTATGTGATTGTCTTTTATGACACTTTGTCAACCATGGTACAGAGACCATATTTGGTTAACTGTTTATTTCAATAAATATTAGGATTTGAATATATCCTATTTCAACTATATAAATAGTATTGGCGGCATAAAGCCTAATCATGATGATGTTTTATAATATTAGCCAAGATTTCATAGAATCAGAGGCATAGAGATTTGAACCGTGGTTCCTTTATCTCTTTCTGGCAGAGAGTCATAGACTACTACTGCCTTTTGTCTTTATAAGACAATTATTATGGCTCATAGGCACTACACCTCTAATGGATGTTTGATAATATTGGCCCGTAGGCACTACATCACTAATGGATGTTTAAATAATTCTGGCCCGTAGGCACTGCATCACTAAATGGATGTCTTTATAGTACTGGCCCGTAGGCATTGCATCACTAAATGGATGTCTTTATAATACTGGCCCGTAGGCATTGCATCACTAAATGGATGTCTTTATAATATTGGCCCGTAGGCATTGCATCACTAAATGGATGTCTTTATAGTGCTGGCCCGTAGGCATTGCATCGCTAAATGGATGTCTTTATAATATTGACCACCTTCATTGGTGATTTATCCCACGATCTATATATCGTTTAGTTGGGTTTTGAAATCCTCAAAGGATTATTGTATAAGAATGACGTGCGTGATTATAACGAATCACATCTGCCATGAATGTTAACATGCGTACAGAGGTTAACAGGAAATCAGAATCTTTTCAGCTAGGTCGTACCATCTTGACTGATCTTACAAGACCCCAAGCTAGGTTTCACCCCTTTAAGATTCTTTATTAGGCAGATCAATATAAAAGGAATGGTTTTGATTTATTTTTATATATATTAAAACAAAACCCATAACATACTTTCCGAAATTTCAAATACAATTACATATTGCCCTAAACGGGTCTTTCAAATAATACATACCTCCAGAGAGGTTTAAAATAAGTGACAAGTCCACGCAGGGACTAGTACAAGATAGGTGTCCGTGCAAGGACGAAAGATAAGTCCACATAGGGACTGAAATACGATAAGTTGTCCACGCAGGGACTTATTTCGAGGTAGAAATTACAGTAGTACTACTATTAAGGCTAATGGTCACGTTTCTTCTTTTTGCCCTTTAGTAGATTCGCCAAGCCCTTGAGAAATCCTCGGTGGCTTTTCTTTTCTTCCTCGAACTCTCTCTCCACCCGGTCTAGTCGATGGAGTATTTCTTCCTGCTCAGGAGGAGAGAATCGTGGTTGTGGCGCTTGGTGCGGAACTGGAGGTCTGGGAGGTATTGGATACCCATGAGCTGAGTAGTCCGGTGGTCCCATGTTTCCATGTGCTCCGTCAGGGTAGCGCGCATTATATCTAGCTGACACCACATATGGGTCGTGCTCATAGCCGTAGTTGTATTGTGGTTGTGATGGTTCAAACGGGTTGTAAGCCGTTGGACCTGTGTAAGCTGGTATGGGTTGGTCATACCCAAATGGTGGCGAATTTCGTGCAGTAGGTGCGGAGTTCGCTTCTTGTATAGGACTTGAAGGTCCTTCTTCATGTAGTGGCGGATAATGGCTACTACTAGAATGTCGAGGTGTGCTGAAGTGGTTACCCCCTCCTCCTCGTGTAGACATACGAGCATTGGTCCTCCTACGCCTCGGCGGATCAGGTATAACTGGTTGTGCCGGTGGCGGAGGTGGTGGCGTAACTGCCTCAAAGCGTGAATCCTCAGAGGGATCCTGTGGATGTCTCGGTTGCGATGTCTGATGAGATGGTGTGTTGTACCACTCATGTCGGTCAAACAAGGCCATAAAGCTGTCTGGGCCTTGATACTGCGGACCATGATATGAAGATCCATCAGATACTTCTATCGGATGCGTGGGCGTACCACGAGCTGGTTCAGTTGGATCCTCATCTTCCTCCATGGGATCTTCAGAAAAATGGTCTTGTGGCCCTAGTGGAACAAAACCTGAAGGTTCCTGTATGTAGTCAGCCGGATTAAACTGAGCTACGTAGTATGGACTAGGGTCGTCATAATTCCGGTGCGAAACCGAACGTTGTAGAGGTATGAAGGAAGGTTGTGGGTTGTTGGGATTATTTTCTGAATCTGGTCCAAAGGAGTGCCGGTAGGATGGCGTCGAGCTGTGTGAAGTGGAATGCCTCGCGGGTTCGTATAGATCTCTTCGTCGTTGTGGCTCTTCGCTTCGTGTCATCGAAGGATGTCTTGTACCAGATGGTCCAGCTTCTTGATCGTGATGTGTCACGATTTCTCCTCGGCCTCTTTGTCCCCTTCCTCTTCCTCGGAATATAACAGGTGGCATTTTCCTGCTCCAAAACTTATTAAAATTCAAATCGAAAATAAAGACAAAAAGGAGTATTAATCCGAATTTGTCCTAAGTTCTTGTCTAGACTCAAGTATGTGCAATTGTGTCATTGAGATTAAACACATTAGGATAGTGTTTAATTCACTCAATGTTGGCTCTGATACCAACCTGTCACACCCCGATTTCCACGTGTCTCACCGGTGGGCCCGGTGGGGATTACCGTGACGATGTTGGCAACAATATAGTCAAACCACACAATTATATAATGCACAGCGGAAGCATAATTTAAATATATAATTTCAACCTCTGATTGTAATATCAAAATGTATTACAGAAGTTGAATATCCACAGTGGATCGTAAATAAAGGTAAAGTATTGTTCCATTAGATACTGCAATCAAGCTTGCGAGGCTTATCCCGACGCTAGGGAGCTAATACCAGCCAATTACGTTTAGGTACCTGCACTTAATCTTTTTGGGGAAAATACGTCAGTTTACACTGGTAAATACATTCAACTGACACATTTGAAAATGTTTATTAAAATTGATTTGAATGCACAAGGCACAAACTCTTTTATAACTTGGGAAAATTCATATTGATCTTGTGAACGTTTTACATGTTCTTTTATGCGTTCAGTAGCCCGGGTCGTGCCGGGTTAAAGATTTATAGACACACCACGTTTGCGTAAAACCGTAGTACAGAAACCAACGGCTACGTCTTTTAGTTTTAATGTCGACACTTTATACCGGGTGTACGCCTACACCGGGATGTCGATGGTCGTGGCCATTTCGTAAAATGATGCCGAGGATATCCGGGACAACGGTCATTAAACCCCCCCAAAGGCTTATAAGCAACAAAACTGTTTAAATGAGCCGATCATATTTAATCAATTAACCACCTAAGCGATGGAAGTATATAATGCTCAATCAAGCGGTATTAATATACCGTAACCCAAGCCCATATAGGGGAAATAAGTCAAAAGTATTTACCTTTGCAAGTATTAATCCTTAATTAAGATCAAGTCACCGATAGCTTTTACTGGGGCTCCTAATCTGGAACGAAGGTTTTAATTAACCTCTTAGAATCCTAACGGTCCTTGTATTAGCCGTAGCTTAAACCGGTTGATTCCGATATATAGATATGGTTAATTCGCACGAAAAGGCGAAAACCGAGAATGGAGTATGATTTGGACCCAACAAGTTCAGAGACTTGTTTTATATGGGTTTATAGTTCATACTCTGGATTTTGGGGTTCAAATAATATAATTTGACCCATATCGGCTATTGCACGAAAACTAGTTCCGTGGGCCGTACCGTGTGCGCAAATAGGCGAAACGGTTAACCATAAGAGTCGTACGCTTATTTCCTAAGTCAATATGCCTTAAAAGTATTTTGGTATCAGTAGGATACCTTCCGTAATGCCCGTAACGAGTTTAAGTTGGTAATATGCCCCGTAGGGGCTTTTCGGTCATTTTAAAGACTTTAAAAGGGATTTTCGAGTTCTACAGGAAATCTGAGTTTCCCGAACAGCTTATAAAGCTTAAAATACTTTATTTATTATTTAAAACCAATAGCAACTGGAATCGGGTCAAAAGACCTTGTAGAACTCCCGTTTTGGCCAAAAAGGGCATATTCGGTAATTACCGAACCGTAGCCATAACCGCAGGTTATGAGCAAGGTAAAAATTATTAAAAATCTTTAAAATTCCCAAAATATTATTTTACCACAGTGGGTAAAAGTTTTGGTGACGAAAACTTGGGTTAGATGGGCGTTATGCTAATTACGCCGTTAATTACAAAATTTTCTTAAAAGTGCGCCTTTTAGCATAACTCTCATTCTAGACCTCGGATTGACGTGAAACTCCAGGGACATGCTTATAATTTAATAAGCAAGGTTTTGGTCCGTTCACGTGTCCGAAATACTCGTTTTAATTTTAAAAGGCCGTTACGGTCAACTTTTAGGCGAATGACGGAAATGTGCTAAAGACTCGGATAACTCATGAACCGACCACAGAGGCTTATACCAACATGTGACCTGGTCCTAAGAGAGTCCTAAGGTATAATTATACCTTACTAAAACGGGTCAGAACTGAAGTCAAAGCAAAAGTCAAACTTTTGCGACTTTCGGCCCCGAACCGGTTCTACATAGTAAATGATCGATTCAAACGAGCGCAAACATGTTTATATACTTATTATCATGTTTTATGACTATCAAAACAGGTTCCATAACATATAGATCACATATTATGCTTAAATTGCTAAAATAGCTTTCTGTTGACTTTTTAACCGCGCGTTTGACTCGATAATTGACATAGTTAGAGTGGTGATCAGGGGGAACCATTTTAGAGGTTTAATACCCACATGAATACCAACTCATAACCATTTTTGATTCGTCATAAGACTGAATCATTTGCAAGATATTGCAATGACAACCGTTAGTTACGACGGTTGCGTTTATAGGCTATAACTAAGCAAAAACTGAAGTATGAATGATCAAAGTAACTTACAGAAGCTAAGGCTTGAATATATAGCAGAGAAGAAGACTTGTATGCCTTAGAAATAGTCAGATGAGAGTGTTTGTGTTGTGGTGAACTTATGAACATATGCCTTGCTATTTATAGCCAAAGACCAAGCTCAAGATCACTCCACATCACTCTACAACTGAAATGGGATGAATGGCATGTGTCCTAGGGTGTATGGGTCGAGTAGGGGGCACCCATGCTGCCATAATTGATCAAATGATCGTTCAAAAGTGCCAAAAGCCAAGTAGTTACAAGGTTTCTGCATCTGGGCACTTTACGCGACCCGCATGGGAGTTCCCATGCTCTTTTACGCGGGTCGCCTAAAGGTTAAGAATCAGACGCGTAATAGAGGGAGCTCGTGGCCCGCCTCAACTTAGGTTGAAACTTCACGCGGGTCGCGTGGGGTTATGTTTTCAGAATTTTTTAAATCTTTTATAATCATTACAGAATCTGGCCATTAATAACGAAATCTTTCGTAATGATTCGCCTGACCTTTCGGTTTTGAAGGGGTAACTTTGCGGTTTCGCCCTCGGTTATTTACCGATAGGGGCCTCGTGTTAATTACCCGCATTATTAAGTCCCCGGTTTATTTATTATTTATATTGGAAAGCCTTAACTTTCACTGTTGACGCTTTTAACCCTTCTTCTACGAATTCGATCGTAACTTTCTCGTTTCATATCGAAACTTCGCGAAATTCATATATATTATTTTAGTGAGGGTATAACACCGTTACAAAGTCTTTGGAACGTTAAAGGGTCACTCAGAGGTATTATTAAACATGTTGACACAGTTAACCCCTGTAGTTTGTAATCTCTCACTTTCTTCCGCGTTTTAGTTTTGTACGATCTATAATTTATTCGTTTGAAGGTTTAAGCATTATTTAGGGATACTATACAGTATATTTACCCTTGTTGACATTTATAACCCTCGAATTTATATACTTTCAAGGTTCGTCAAAATTAGTCCTTTATTTATTTTAGATGCCACGTGTAAACAAATGACACGTGTTAACACATTATTGGACACAAAATTTCGAGGTGTTACAGATATGGAAGTTATTGATACAGACTCTTAATAATATCACTATATCAACAAAAGTCAACACATTTCCATTAATTACAAAAAAGTAAAATTCAGTTGTTGGACATTCTGAGAGAATGCATAGTTCAGATGGAGAACGGAATGCGTATGTTTGAGCACTCCAAGTGCTTGGTGGAAAGCATGATATTCAGATCTCTATTCGGTCATCTTTCCGAGCTTTTACACACGAATATGTGGTTCCCAATTTGTAAAATATTATGTCAGTGGGAAATGTTTTAAAAATTAGATGCAACTTTACGGCACGCTTACCTTAATCACATCTTCCATGGAGTCACAGATCCGACAATAGGGCCCACGGATCTTCAAGCCCACCAGTCTACAATGTTTTATGGTGAGATTCTTCAAGTTTGCACAGTGGGAGAAAAGACCAGCACGCTTGTCAGTATTGTCATAATGCAATGAGACACAACTGAGATTTAAGCGGTGTGTTCCGATTAACGTTTATCGACGTTGTTTTAGGTGACGAATCTCGTTCCGTATTTTCTCCTTTTCTAATTCTCAAAGAATCTCGTAACGTATTCTCTATTTCTCTAAATCGCCTGTAAAATTATGAAAAAAACTATGCGGGTTTTCCATCCATATATTTCGTCCAACATATGACACATGATAAAAGCACTTCTCTAGACAATCTGGGATTATCTTCCAAGATCAAATTTCTTCGTTTCCCATGATTATGAAACTTCATTTCATGAGATGGTCAAACCTTTCTAAAAGTAGAAAAAAATAAACATTAACAACTAACAAAGATTTAAGAACAAAAGAAGAAGTGTTCCTCTTTGTGACCAAGCATGTCATCTAAAACAATTAACTGGGAAAGGTTTTAAAAATCAGGTGCAACTTTACAGCACGCATACCTTAATCACATTTTCCATGGAGTCACAGATCCGACAATAGGGCCCACGGATCTTATGCCCACCCGAGACCGACCTCTGGATCACACGTGTTGAATGATCGAGGGAAACTTCTTCGAGCAAACTGTCGATATCTCATCCTTCTTATCTTGCTATTAAACGAGGTTCTTCTCCACAACGACGATACCTTGCTGACTATCACATGAATAAGTTAACGCATATTCTTGTTTGCAACTTGCAAATATGATAGCTAATAAAATATGTTTAACTTTTAAAGTCTGTATTTTCTCTATCTCTTGAAGGTTCTTTATATGCTTCTTTCCTGATGCCTGTCTTTGCCAGAGAGTAGAAGAGTCGCATTGCTGATGCCGGAGAGATGTTGCCGCAAGGTTCTTTAACTTCTCCGTCGCTAACTTCTCCACTCACCATGAAATCGAACAGTTTCTTCAGAGATTCCGTCCGGTTTCAAAGCCGGTTGAGGATTACGAGTGTTCTAGACTCGTTAGGCATGCTTGTTTGTGCGATTTACAGAAATAAGGATGCATTCCATAGTAAATGATGCAGCTGAACCGGAGCTGTTATCTCAGTTGTTCAGTACTTCCGATTCAATTCAAGTGAGTCCTATGAAGCAAGTGTGTAAGACCCTAACACGTAATAACTTAAAAATGACGCAGCGGAAAAACGAGCCTTAAAATTTTTCTTACTTTACAAAATACATTGCTTACGTAAAGACTCAGTCATAATAAAATAATTCTACAAGTGTTACATAATCTAAACTAGGTGACCGTTCTTTCCTGTACAATCCTCGCTATCAACTCGATCAATGTCCGCTTCTCTTCGTCCGTGGCTGAAGAAATCCGTATAAAACCGGTGGATATCATTCACAACTTAACTATTAGTCATCGTCAACATCTTATGACATTATTATCATACAATTAAAAATCCGTACAACATTCCACAATATAAACTTGATCCATTTCATATCTCTTGTTCCGGTTTCGACTTCACTACTTCTTGAATCTGATGTTCTCATACCTGTATTACATTCCAATCTCAAGACAATTCATTAGTATTCGTCAATGACCAATATAATAAACCATTCATTCATACATCGATAACATCTCGCATTCACACATATTCACATTCCAAATTCCCTCGTGTATACATACGCTTACCTCTACACATATACACATTCGTACACGCACACATACATACAAGCTTTCGCGCTTACCATTTGCATTCACATAAACCTATACATTTTGTCATTATCACAACTTTCCTTAAGATAGAATTTTATACTCACCATCTTGCATACCCATTCATTCCTAAGTTCAATTACATATAGATTTCCTTCACTAACACGGAGGTAAAATCCATACCTTCGCCATCCGGAAGCTCATAACAATACTTATGTTCTACACCGGCTTTAAATAATTTAAGAGACATGAAAATCATTCAAAACATCGAGTTTGTTTAAAAACTAGGAGTCTCATAACTTTTTACTAGTGATCAATATTTCATAAATCATGAAACAATTAGTCTTACGTAGTTTAAAATGCGTTTAAACGAGTTCGCGAGACAAAACAAGTCAAATAAATAACTTTTACCAGCCCAACATACCGTCGCGTCGTGCGACGGCTTCTTGCCCACGCTGTCGCGTGGCGCAACCCCTTATATCGACAGAAGGTCCATTTTATTTGAGCTGCAGATTTCCAGCTCCAACTTCTCACTTATTAAAACTTAAAACTTGCATGACTTATGATCTAGACGTCCGTTTTGAGCAATTCTAGTTTCTACGCGTCCGTAATTTAATTACGGATCCGTTTATCATCCTAACTCACATCAAAAGCCGAATTATAAGATAAGGACTTATACGTCCTTCAAACCATTATTCGACCCGTTTGATTTCACTAGCTAACCTTCGTTACATACAACTCCTTCGATATACTAAAGTAACGCTTACCTTAAAACTCTCCTTCATTACATAGTATTTCCATAATTTTCCACACTCCTAAATATTAAATTCTACATACATACTAAGAAGTGAATTAGATTCACTTACCTTGAGCGTCCGTTTCTGCATCGCTTCCTTGTCTCCTCTTGACCCGTTAGCCTTTCTTGCTTGAGTCCATTTCCACATGATCCCTATGCTTTCGAGTCACCACAATCAAATCCTTGTTAGTATACATGATTGTACATATAAATGATCATGTCGAATGCATAACTCACATTTGACTTTCATTAGTCAAGTCTAACAAGCATAAGGCATATACCAGAAATCACATCTGTTCGAACTCATATAATCCATCATGTCAACGCATAAAACGCATATTGATTTAACACATATGTCACACCCCGATATTTCCACGTTTCACCGGTGGGCCCGGTGGGGGATTATCGTGACGTAGTTGGTAACATTACAGTCAAACAACACAATATTTAAATGCACAGCGGAAGCAAAAGATAGATATATTTCAACTTTAATAAATTGTAATATCAAGTATCACAACAGTTGAAAGTAATCCACAGGGGGATCAAAAATAAATAGGAAACATTGTTCAACAGTTTTGACATCCAAGCTTGCGAGACTTATTGTGGACGCTAGGAGAAAGCCAACCTAGTTCGCGTAGTACCTGCACTTACCCTTTTTGGGAAAATATGTCAGTTTACACTGGTAAATACATTCAACCGACTCAGTTTGAAAAGTTTAATAAAACTGATTTGAATGCACGTGGCACAAACTTTTATAACTTGGGATAATTATTTGTATATAATACTTGTAAACGAGTTACACGTTTCTTATGCGTTCAGTAGCCCGATCCGTAGACCGGGTTAAAGATCAATAGACACACCACATTATTTATTCATTTATGCACTGACGGGTGTACGCCTACACCCCGTGCTCAGGTCGTGGCCATCTCGTAAGATGATGCCAAGGATATCCGGGACATGGTCATTAACCCCCCAAAGGCTTTAAGCAAACAAAACATTTCAAAACGAAGCATATCAATGGTTTAATCTCTATTCGATTAAAGAATCAATGATGGATCAAGCGGTATTTTTATATACCGTACACCAAGCCCGTATAAGGGAAATTAAGTTAAAAGTATTTACCTTTGCAAGTATCAATCACAAATAGCAAGTGCATGTAGCTTTTACCGGGTCTCCTATTCTAGAACGAAGGTTTATAATAACCTATTAGAATCCTAACGGGTCTTTAATTAAGCCTAAGCTTAGACCGGTTAGTTTTAACGAAAAGTACGGTTCGAACGCACGATTAGGCAAAGACTGGAATAGAATGTGTTTTAGTCCCGAAAAATTTAAAGACTTGTATAATATGGGTGAACTAAACACCTTCTGGATTTTGAGATAAAAACGATAAGGTTTGACCCGTTTCGGCTAATTTATGTAAACTAGTTACATAAACCGAACCGAACGCATAGGAATCGAAACGGGTAACCATGAGAGTCATTTACAGGTTTCCTAAATTAATATGCCCTAAAAATGTTGTGATATCAGTAGGATACCTTCCATTATGCCCAATACGAGTTTAATCTCAATATAAGCCCCGTAGGGGTATTTTGGTCATTTTAAAGATTATAAAAGCGATTAATTAAACTCCTGTGGTTCGGGTCTGAATAAATCAGTAAATTAACTTATTTTAACAGGGTAAATCAGTTGGTGTTAACTCTTATGTGACAAAATGGTTACAAACCCATACTATGCGTTTAATACGCGTATAAAGTCGTTTTTAAGCGATTTCCGGGTTATACAGGAAATCTGATTTTCTGATCAGGTTACAGGGTTCAAAATACTTTATTTGTTATATAATATTAGTAGCAATTGGATTTGTGTCAAAATACTATGTAGAACTCATTTTATGCCCGAAAAGGGTATAATCGGTATTTACCGAATCAACGCCATAACCTTAGGTTATGAGCAGGTTAAAAATAATTAAAAATCTTTAAAAATCTCAAAATATTATATTACATCAGTGGGTAAAAGGTTTGGTGCCAAAAGTTGGGTTTAGATAGGCTTTATGCTAAGTGCGCCGTTTAATTAACAAAAGTTTCTTAATTGCGCTATTTAGCATAACTCCTATTCTGGACCTCGAACTGCTATGAAACTTTAGGGACATGCTTAATAATCAGTAACGAAGATTATTGTCCTTACACATTACCAAAATTCTCGTTCTATGATTAAAAGGGCATTATGGTCAATCATTAGGCAATTAACGGAAACTTGTAAACGAAGCGGACAATTAACGAACCAGTCACAGAGGGTTATAGTATCATGTAACCTGGTCCTAAGGAAGTCCTAAGGCATTTCTAAACTCTACTAAAACGGATCAGAACTGAAGTCAAAGCAAAAGTCAAAGTTTTGCGACTTTCGGTTCCGAACCGGGTCAAAACAGAAAGTTGTCGGATCACACAAGCTTAGACCAGTTCTTATACTTATTACCAAGTTATATGAGTGATAAAATAGGTTACATGCCTTCTACATTGTTAATTATGCGTTAAATCAAAAATTCGCATTCTGTTGACTTTTTCTAAACAACTTTGACCCGACATTTGATCTAGTTAGAGTGGGAATCAGAGGGTGCCCTTTTGGGGTTTAATGCCCACATAATTACCAACTTATGACTACCTTTGATTCGACAAATCACTGGACCATTAATGATTAATCGTTAAGTCAACCGTTAATTAAGTAAAAACTCAACTAAGAAAGGTTAAGCATACTTACTGAAGTCCTATGCACGATTTGGGGTGCTTAGGGTCTGCTCTTATGCTCCAGGAAGCTCCAAGAATGCAGATGGAATGAATGATCAAATGTTGCAACATGAAGGCTTTATATAGTGTTTTCAATCCACCAAGATCATGACAAATCATGCTATAACTGACCATGGATCATCCACAAGTGTCCCTAGGGCCTAAAAAGCATGTAGGGGGCGCCCATGCTGTGAAAATAATTGATCTAAGTTGGTTAAAATGCTAAACAGGCTGCTGCCAATGATTTTCTGCATCTGGGCAAGTCAGGCGGCCCGCGTAAGGCCTTTACCATGCTTACGCGGCCTGCGTGGGCCTTCTGATCTGATTTCCAAACTTTTCAATTATTGCAGGTTGGATCTTGGATCTTCAAAAGGGCAATCCTATTTATTTCTTGCACTTTGACCCCTTCATTTTTACTTACAAGGGCTCCAAGACTTTTACCCATTACGTTAAGTCCTTCGGTACCTTACGTTTACCCGAAAAGTCATAATTTTCAATGTTTACACTTTAACCCCTCATATACGAAATTGATCATAACTTTCTCATATAATAACGAAACTTTATGAAATTTTTATCATGCATTCTAGTGAGTATAATTCACCGTTACAAAGCTTCGGGTTTGCTAAAAGGTCACTCAGTGGTATAACTTAAACATGTTGACACATTTAACCCCTGTAGTGTGTAATCTCTCACTTTCTTTCACATTTAGCTCCGTATGATCCATGATTTATTTGTTTGAAGGTATGAGTATCATGTAGGGTTACTATAAAGTATATTCATCCCTTGTTGACATCTTGAACCCTTGAATTCACATACTTTCTATGTTTGTCAACTTTAGTCCTTGTAGAGTATTCTTTCTCACGTTCAAGCTTATGACACGTGTCAATACATTATAGGACGCGAATTTTCTAGGTGTTACATCCTCACCCCCTTAAAAGAAATCTCGACCTCGAGATTTACTGAAACAAATGAGGGTACTTTTCTTTCATTGAGGATTCTACCTCCCATGTGTACTCGGGACCTCTACGGGCATCCCATTTAACCTTTACAATCGGTACATGCTTCCTTCGAAGCTTCTTAACCTGTCGATCCTCGATCGACACAGGTTTTTCAACAAACTTCAAGCTCTCTTTTATGTGCACATCTATGTGTGGTATAACTAGTGAATCATCAGCGACACACTTCTTCAGATTGCAGATGTGGAATACATTGTGAATACCACTGAGCTCTTCAGGTAAGTTTAACTTGTAAGCAACTGATCCGACACATTCGATGACCTCGAATGGTCCTATGTATCTCGGGCTTAACTTACCCTTTTTACCAAATCGCATCACTCCCTTCCAGGGTGATACTTTAAGCAACACTTTATCACCTACCTCGAATTTCAGAGGTTTACGCTTTAGGTCTGCGTAGCTTTACTGCCTATCCCTGGCAGCTTTCAGGCGTTCACAAATCTGGATAATCTTGTCCGTCGTTTCAAAGACTATTTCTGGTCCTGATAGTTGGACATCTCCAACTTCCGCCCAACACACGGGAGTTCTGCACTTTCTACCGTACAAGGCTTCGAAAGGCGCGGCCTTGATGCTGGTGTGCTGGCTATTGTTGTATGAGAACTCGATTAATGGCAGGTGGTTATCCCAATTACCACCTAAGTCAATCACACATGCACGAAGCATGTCTTCCAAGGTTTGGATTGTACGCTCGCTCTGCCCGTCCGTCTGAGGGTGGTAAGCCGTACTGAAATTTAAGCGCGTGCCCAAAGATTGTTGGAAACTTTTCCAAAAATGAGATGTGTACCTAGTATCTCTGTCAGAGATAATACACACAGGTACGCCATGTAGAGATACAATCTTATCTACGTACAATTGGGCTAACATGTCGGAGTTATAAGTCTCTTTAATGGGTAGGAAATGTGCTGACTTAGTCAACCTATCAACTATCACCCATATCGTATCATTTCCTTTTCTTGTCTTTGGCAACTTGGTGATGAAATCCATCGTCACCATTTCCCACTTCCACGTGGGAAGTTCGGGCTATTGTAGCAAACCTGACGGTTTCTGATGTTCAGCTTTGACTTGCGCACATGTCAAACATTTAGCTACATAGGTAGCTATAGACTTCTTCAAGCCTATCCACCAAAAGTTTGCCTTCAAATCCTGGTACATCTTGTCTGCTCCAGGATGAACGGAGTATTTGGAACTCTGGGTTCCTGGAGGATAACATCTCGAAGTTCTCCATAAACTGGAACCCATATTCATCCATTTAACCTTAGAATTCCGTCCTTGCCATAGGATAACTGTTCTTCAGTTACTCCTAGCTTTTCATTAGGGTAGTTAGCTTTCAGCACAGCTTCCTTCTGTGCAGCTAACAATCTTTCATTCAAACTATTCTTTATCTCAATGCTCTTGGCATTGATTCTTATAGGCTTCACCCTTTCCTTTCGACTCAAGGCATCAGCGACTACATTCTCCTTGCCAGGATAGTATCTTATCTCACAATCATAATCATTCAAAGTTTCCATCCATCGTCGTTGTCTCATGTTCAAATCCTTTTGGTTAAACAGATGCTGGAGGCTCTTGTGATCAGAATAGATCACACATTTGATACTATATAAATAGTGCCTCCATAGCTTTAGTGCGAATACAACGGCACCCAACTCCAAGTCATGGGTGGTGTAATTCTTTTCATGCACCTTTAACTATCGAGAAGCATAGGCGATAACCTTGCCTTTCTGCATAAGCACACATCCCATCTCGGTGTGTGATGCATCACAATATACCACAAACTCTTCTATTCCATCAGGCAATGTCAACACCGGTGCATTGCTTAGCTTCTGTTTAAGGATATCAAAGGCTTCTTGCTGCTTCGGTCCCCAGTCGAACTTAATTTTCTTCCTAGTCAGAGAAGTTTGGGGTGCAGCAATCCTTGAAAAAATTTCAATAAAACGCCTGTAATATCCTGCCAATCCCAAGAAGCTGCAAATTTTTGTGGGCGTTTTATGCTCTTGCCAATTCATGACAGCTTCCACCTTAGCGGGATCCACTTGGATACCACGCTCACTAACCATATGTCCAAGGATCTGGACTTCTCGAAGCCAGAATTCACACTTCGAAAATTTGGCGTAAAGCTTCTCCTGTTGAAGTAGTGAAAGAATACATCAGAGATGCTTTTCATGATCAGCTTGGTTCTTTGAGTAGATAAGGATGTCGTCAATGAAGACGATAACAAATTTGTCTATGTATGGCTTGCAGACACGGTTCATGAGATCCATGAATGCCGCTGGTGCATTAGTGAGCCCAAAAGGCATCACTAGGAACTTATAATGACCATAACGAGTCCTAAATGCAGTCTTGTGTACGTCTTCATCTCTAACCTTCAGTTGGTAATAACCTGACCTCAAGTCAATCTTAGAGAAGTAACTTGCCCCTTGAAGCTGATCGAACAGATCGTCGATTTTGGGCAACGGATACCTATTCTTGATAGTGACCTTGTTAAGCTCACGGTAATCAATGCACAGACGCATCGATCCATCCTTCTTTTTGACAAATAAGATTGGTACTCCCCAAGGAGACGAACTAGGTCTAATGAAACCTTTGGCTAGCAATTCATCCAGTTGTGTTCTCAATTCGTTCATCTCTGTTGGTGCCAATCTGTAGGGTGCTCTTGCAACAGGTGCTGCCCCAGGAATAATATCAATCCTGAACTCCACTTGCCTATCTGGGGGTAACCCAGGTAGTTCTTTGGGGAATACTTTAGAGTATTCAGAAATGACAGGGATATCCCCAATCTTGGGTTTCGGCTCATCAATAGTTACTTGTGCCATGTAGATGACACAACCCTTCTTCAGACACTGAGAGGTATCTCCCTGAATGGTAAGTGACTCACTAGACGGAGTCTTGAGCACTACTTGCTTCTTATTGCAGACAATCTGGGCCTGGTTATGAGATAACCAGTCCATGCCTAAAACTATGTCGAGGCCTGCTAACTTCAAAGGAAGTAGGGACAAAGGAAAGGAATGGTTCTTAATGGATATGAAACATCCATCTAATATGGTTGAGGCGGTTTCTAAGGTGCCATCTGCTAATTCCACCTCATACTTCACACTTAAGGTTTTGACAGGTATATTCAGCAATTTACAAAACTTATTATCTACAAATGATTTATCAGCTCCTGAATCAAATAGCACTCTCGCATAAACATCATTTATAAGAAAGGTACCTGTGATCACGTTATCGTCCTGCACAGCTTCCTTTGCATCCATTCTGAAGACCCTAGCATTGGTCTTCTTTCCTTCATCAGCTTTCTTTGCATACTTTGGTCAATTTGTCTTAATGTGCCCCTTTTCGTTGCAACTGTAGCATGTTGTGTCTTTCAGTTTCTTGCATTCCAGGGTCTTATGTTCCGTGGATTTGCAAATCCCACAAGGCCTCGACTGAGATTGGGATTTTGAGTCAAGTCTGCATTTCCCAAAGTGGTATTTCTGACAAGTCTTACACATGGGCTTATCTCCAGATTGATGCCCATCCTTCTTTGACCCAAATCCCTTCTTGTGGTCATTGTTTCCTCGGTGCTTCTTGTTTGACCGACGAGAATTGTCATCATCATGCTTTCTTTTCTCGGCATCCATGTTCCTCGGCGATCTTTGCCTGACCGCGTCCAGTGTGAGGGATAAGGATATATCAGCTATTGACCCGAAAGTAGCTGGCCGAGAGGCTTTTACACTTGCCTTTATCTCTGGGGCTAAACCCCCGATGAAACGAGCTATTCTTTTGGGTTCTGGGGTCACCAGATAAGGAACCAACCTTGACATTGTATTAAAGCTCGTAAGGTAAGCTTGGCAATCCAGATTCTTCATAACTAATGACAGAAAATCTGACTCAATCTTCTCTACCTCATGCTGAGGGCAGTAGTACTCTCAGATGAGGGCAACAAATTGTTCCCATGACATACTGTACAGTGGAACCTTCCCAGTAGCCTGAATCAACGATCTCCACCAGGCTAAGGCCTCACCTTTGAACGATTGAGACACAAACTTTACTACATCCTTCTTAGCGCACCCGCTGATATCAACCACTGTGTCCATCTCATCCAACCAAGTCATGCAGTCTATAGCCCCTTTTTCCCCCAGTTAAATCCCTGGGTTTGCAAGACACAAAGTATTTGTAGGAGCAACCCTTATCACGGGGTCCTTGATTCAGCACGATACCTTGAGATGGGACACTATGATGGTTTGAAGAGTGACGATCGTCATCATCTTTCTTTGGTTCTTCCATCTTAGAGGGTGGCTTGCTACGCACCTCAGAATGAGTCTTGGGCTTAGAATGCGGTGTGGATAGGGTCCTACTCCGAGTACCGCTCGATTCGCTATACTGCCCGTCCAAGGGTTTTGCAACAACATTGTCAATTAACGCTTGCAGTTCAGCACCCGCTATATTAATCCGAGCATCATTCTGGTTCTCTATTGGGTGACTATTTATTTCATCCGAATCAGCCATTGTATCTTGAACTGTTACATAAGATATCGACAAAGTTTTATTTGGGAGTTTATTATGGAAATTGCCTTTTTGGGCAATCCATTAACCATGGTAACATAAGCCATATTTGGTTAATTTATTACTCACATTTATTCAGGATTTTTATTATAATTTATCCTAATTACAAAACAACAATAGTATTATTAGCACAAAAGGCCTAGTCACAGGGACATTTCAATTCATAAGCCATGATTTCAGAGAATCAAAGCATTAAGGTTTGAACATAGTTCTTTACCTTTTCTGACAGGGAGTCATAGACTACTACTGTCCTTTGTCTTATAAGACAATGAGTATGGCCCGTAGGCACTATACTACTAACATATGATCATCTTAATTGATGATTTAAACCCCTGATTCATAGATCATTAAGTTAGGTTTTGGAATCTTTTGAAGAATCCTTATATAAGAATGACGTGTGTGATTTGTAACGAATCACTTCTGCCAGGAGTGTTAACATGTTTTCAGACGTTAACAGAGATTTGAATATTTTAACTAGGTCTTATCATCTTGGCCAGGTCTTATCATGACACGAAGGCTATGTTATACAGTTAAGATTCTAAATTAATATCTGAATAGGCAGATATGTTTTAAAAGGAATGATTTTGAATTATTTATTTCATATATAACGTATTTATGCATATAATGGCAAAGATGAAAATTATAAACTTAACATTCCATTAGTTATTAAAAGGATTACACACTGCCCTAAACGGGACTTTTAATAGACGAATTACCCATACAGAGGTTAAACTAGAAAATAAGTCCACGCAGGGACCAATACTAGGATAGATGTCCTCACAGGGACTGAAAGATAGGTCCACGCAGGGACTAAAAGACAAGTCCACGCAGGGACTAAAAGACAAGTCCACGCAGGGACTAAATACACATATAAATGTCCACGCAGGGACTTGATTGAAATAGGAAATACAATAATACATATAGAGAGTAATGATCTCGCTTCTTTTTTCCTTTTAACATGTTCGGCAGGCATTTAAGGAATCCACGGTTGTTCTTACGCTCTTCTTCAAAATCTCGTTCCACACTGTTTAAACGGTGGAGGATTTCTTCCTGCTCCGGTGGGGAAAAACGTGGCGGCTGCGATAGGTGCTGAGCCGGAGGTCTAGCAGGTACTGGATACCCATGAGTTGCGATAGGCGCAAGTGCAGTCTCATTATTTGTGGCGGCGGCCATAGGGTCATCAATGCTTGACAACCCGCTTTTTGATCAAGGCGACATGTGTATCGGTACATGGTAGTCATAGTATGTATTTCCATAGTAATTACTATCAGTTAGCGTATGCAAACAGTTTCCACATATGCACGTTTATCAATAATCAGCAATTAAGCATGTATGTGATAACAATGTAAGCAAGTAATCATCCTAGTCTTCCCTAGACTATCCCATCCAGTCTCTTAGACTGAACTCCCTAGTCTCTCAGACTAACTCCCTGGTCTCTAAGACCAACTCCCTGGTCTCTAAGACCAACTTCCCCAGTCTCTAGGACTAAATCCCTGGTCTCTAAGATCAAACCTCCCAGTCTCTACGACTAAATCCCTGGTCTCTAAGACCAAACCTCCCAGTCTCTAAGACTAAATCCCTGGTATCTAAGACCAAACCTCCCAGTCTTTAAGACTAAATTTTTCCCCAGCCTCTAAGACTAAACCTCTCCAATCTCTAAGATTGAGCCCCTCAGTCTCTAAGACTAAACCTCCCCAGTCTCTAAGATTGAATCCCCCAGTCTCTGAGACTGAACCTCCCTCAGCCTCTCAGGCTGAACTATAAACATATATTTTGGAATGTGTATTTGTGCCTTTTGTTTGTAAAAATGTTTGTTCCCTGGATCTGGGCGTTTTGTGTATGCATTGAAAACATGTTTGTAAAAGCGTTTTCGTGAGAGCCCTATTGATCGTAGTCTGGACTCGAGAATGAATCCTAGTTTGCTACGATCGAAGCTCTGATACCAAGCTGTCACACCCTGACTTTTGCGGAAGCGTGGGTTATTTGGTGTGACTTCTTAATACCATTGCATATGATCATAACAACACTATATGATAAAACCAGTAAATGTACATCCATTAATTTAAGTTTAAAAGTAGTACAACATAAATGTCTGAAATGACGAGACCAAATCCAAGTTACCAACCATAACATGTTTTAAGGAGTTCAAAAAGGCTCAACAAAAGATTTTAAAACAACCCCGAGTTTAGGACCACGTATCTCGTCCAGGATTAAGATACGCCTCCTAAGCCCTAATGACTTGGATGACATCTTTATTCACAACGCAGCTTAAAAACTCCAACGCCCGCCAGATCCATTTACTAATTCCCAGAAATACATGTAGTTTGAAAAATCAACAAAAGTTGAGCGAGTTCATGTGTAAGTGAGTATGTATAAACCTTTGTAAAAATGTCTGTATGTATGAAAATCCCTGGTATGTAGCAATTAAGGAAAAAGAAACCACCATTGGGTTGCAAAGCCAATGATAAGTGTGAAGTGATGCAGGAAGACTCAAACCTAGCGGATTTGTGCGTCGGGCACTTAGTCATCTCATGGTCCACTCAGCGGACTCAGGAGTGGGGCTCGCTACACCTAAATAGATCTATCACTAATGTCCCTCGGTCCTACAACGAGGATTAATGGCCTTAAGTGTCATGCCCACCACTCACATGTTCGCGTAATAAAAACCCTCCTTAAGCTAACCATACCATGTAAATAAATGTCTGTAAATGTCTGTAACATGTATTTCACCCCCGAGGTGTAAAACTGAAATTAGTTAAGAGAAAAGGGGGACATGAACTCACAGTATTGCGTCTTCTGTGCTTGTAACTCAAGTCTCCTCAGCAAACACGACTCCCTACAATGTACTATGGTCTATTAGACGAACGGGCCGTGCCTTGCCTCAGTATTTATGTTTTTGAGATACGTTTCTTATATCATTTCGAGTGATAATTATTTGTCAAAATAATTAGTATTTCAACTTAATCATATGCCATGCTGGAATATTTGTTCATTCCATATTCTAGTATCAGTACTTCTAAAGTATCTTATATACGCATTTCCTTCCCAAGGATGGGATGTCGGAAATATATTTTTAAGTCCCTTTTAGAGATTATATATATTTAACCATGTTCGTGTATGAAACCAACCTCCGATACTCCGTATTTTGTGATAAATATTATGACGAGTTTTATCTTTGAAAAACTTAGTCGAAAATATACTAGTAAGCTCTTGTCTAGAAAATATTTACTAAGTGTTAGGATTTTTGGAAAATTTCACCATAGTCTCCTTTGTAAATAGAGGTGTCCATGCTAAATAGCATATCATTTTCTTTTACGTATATCCCGTAGTTCATTTTCAATAATCAAACCGACATATAGACATACAAAGCATTACTTACTTTATTTCAGCTTCATCACCCAAAACTGGACTGTTTTCGAGGATTTTTATAAAATAGTTAACCTTTTCCAAAAATTCCCAAATTTTTACAGAATGACTCTTATGATCCAAAATTTATTATGTAAAAGTATCGGGGTCCAGTTCGTTACCAATGTTTTATAGAAAATCATTTACCCGACTGCAATCAGATTTGTTACTTTCTGATTTCAGTTTACGGAATAATTCACTAAAAATTATTTGTAAGCCCGATCGATGAAATTCCAGTTGGAGGATCATCGTGACAACGGTGACTAACTACTGTAAAAATTCCATGAGTCGATTCTACTCAGGTTTCAAGTTATGACTCCGAATACAACACACTTTTTCTGCAGTAAAAATGCAGCTTAAGCTGCTGTCCAAAAACAGTCCCTTAAAAATAGTAAACGATCTCAGAAATTACGATTCCAGTGCCATTTGTTCCGTCTTTCAAAAATACACATTTTAGGCTTCAGAAAATCAGTTTTTCGATTTAAAACGGTCCAGTTACAGCCTGTTGAAGTTGGCTAGAAATACCAATCAGCTTGCTATTTCTAGCTTAAATGTTACTAAAACGCACACATACGATCACCATAACTTTCTAATAACGATTAACAACAGGTCATAAGTCATTTACAGTAGGTTATAGTTCATTTAACTCAGATTTATCATCATATTTCATCTCATGATCTTTATGTAAAGCCTTATGTTCATGTCTTATGTTTGTGTTCTTGTAGTGTTCATATGATTTAATCGTAGCATAATCTTTTAACCATGGAAATAAAAGTAGACAAGAGTTTAAGGAAGTGTTACGACTAGCTTAAAGCTAGGGATGAACTCAAGAACAAAAGATGATGAAGATGGTGTGTAAGAGCAATGTATGAAGTTCCTTCAAGTTCCTCAAGCTTCAAGCTTCCAAGAATCACCTTCTAGTGTATGAAACAAGTATGAAAATGGACTGATGGAGGTTGCAAAGTGGTGGTGGTGGCGGTTTGAGAGTGAGCCGAGAGGGAGAGAGATTAAGTGAGAGAGTGGAGTGTGAAGTTGTAAGATATGATGAGATATGATCTTGTAACAATTTTGTCACACCCCGATTTCCACGTATCTCACCGATGGGCCCGGTGGGGGATTACCGTGATGTAGTTGGAAACATTATAGTCAAACCACACAATATATACGAATGCACAGCGGAAGCATAAAGATAAATATGTTTCAACATTAAGTGTAATATCAATGTATCACCATTGTTGAAATAATATTCCACAGGGGATCAATGAAAATAACAAAAGTATTGTTCAACAGACTTCAGGCATCTTAAGCTTGCGAGACTTCTAATGATGCTAAGGAGAAATCCCAGCCAATTACGCATAGTACCTGCATTTAGTCTTTTTGGGGAAAATACGTCAGTTTACATTGGTAAATACATTCAACTGACACTTTTGTAAAATGTTTAATAAATTTGGTTTAAATGCTCAAGGCACAAACTCTTTATAACTTGGGATAATTTATAATCAAATCTTGTAAAGAATTACATGTTACTATGCGTTCGGTCGCCCGGGTCGTGCCGGGTTAAAGTTTAATAGACACACCACATAGTATAAAACCGTGGCGGGTAACCAACGGCTACACTTTTATAGTCATAGACATAATGCCGGGTGTACGCCTACACCGGGATGTCAAGGTCGTGGCCATTCGTAAATGCTGCCAAGGATATCCGGGACATGGTCATTAAGCCCCCAAAGGCGTAAAGCCAACAAAACAAGTTTTTAAACGGGTCACATTGATAATACCCAACTACTAATGAGTCGGGGCCAATTGCCCGACCAAGCGGTATTTTATATACCGTAACCCAAGCCCGTATAACGGAAAATAAGTTAAAAGTATTTACCTTTGCAAGTATAATTCCTTAATTGAAATAAATTGCAGATAGCTTTTACTGGTCCCCTATTCTGGAACGAAGGTTTAAATTAACCTATTAGAATCCTAACGGGTCTTTAATTTAGCCGTAGCTTAGACCGGTCAGTTTCAATGGATAGTTACGGTCTAATCGCGTGAAAGGCGAAAACTGTGAATGGAGTGTGATTTTGACCCAACAAGTTGGGGTCAAAACAATATGGTTTGACCCGTTTCGGCTAATTTATGTAAACTAGTTACATAAGCCGAACCGTGCGCGCTAAAGGCGCAACGGGTAACCGTAGGAGTCCTACACTGTTTTCCTAAGTCAAGATGCTTTAAAGAGGTTGTGGTATCAGTAGGATACCTTCCATAATGCCCGTAACGAGTTTAAGTTCATATTATGCCCCGTAGGGGTATTTCGGTCTTTTTAAAGATTATAAAAGATGTTTTAGATTTCTGCAGGAAATCTGAGTTTCCTGAACAGTTTATAAAGTCTAAAATACTTTATTATTTAAAATCAGTAGCAACTGGAATCGGGTCAAAAGACCTTGTAGAACTCAAGTTATGGCCGAAAAGGGTATATTCGGTATTTACCAAACCGTTGCCATAACCGCAGGTTATGAGCAGGTTAAAAATAATTAAAAATCTTTAAAAATCCCAAAATATTATTTTACATCAGGGAGTAAAAGGTTTGGTGTCGAAATCCGGGTTTAGATAGGCGTTATGCTAATTGCGCTATTTAATTACTAAGGTTCCGTAATTTGCGCTTTTTAGCATAACTCCTATTCTGGACCTCGGATTGACGCGAAATTTTAGGGACATGTTTAGAATTCAGTAACCAAGGATATGATCCTTTCACATGTCCGAAATTCTCGTTTTAAATTACAAAGGGCGTTACGGTCAACTTTTAAGCATTTAACGGAAATGTGTAAAAGACTCGGACAAACAACGAACCGGTCACAGAGGGTTATACCATCATGTAACCTGGTCCTAAGAGAGTCCTAAGGCATATCTAATTCAAACTTTAACGGGTCAGAACTGAAGTCAATGCAAAAGTCAAACTTTTGCGACTTTCGGCTCCGAACCGGGTCTAAACAGAAAATGGTCGGATCAAACAAGCTTAGACTAGTTTATATACTTATTATCATGTTTTATGAGTGTTCAAATAGGTTACATATCATCTACATTACAGATTATGCAAGATATCGCAAAATGACATTTCTGTTGACTTTTTCTAAGCACGTTTGACTCGACATTCGGACTAGTTAGAGTGGGAATCAGAGGGTGCCCTTTTAGGGGTTTAATGCCCACATGATTACCATCATAAAACTATCTTTGATTCGACAAACCACTGGACCATTCGTGATTTATCACAAAGTCAATCGTTAGTTACGACGGATTGACTTTTAGACTAAAACTAAGGAAAAACGAAACCACAAAGGGTTAGGCAACTTACAGAAGCTTGGTGCACGACTAAGAATGATAGAGGAAAGCTTGAGAGCTCCAGGAATGATCAGAAGGCAGGTTTTGAGGTGTGATTCAATTGTGCACAATGCATTGGCTTTTATAGTGAAAAATGAGGCTTAGGATCATCACAACTCACCCTACATTGAGTCATGGATGATCAGCTGGTGGCCCTTGGTGCTAGGGGGCAAGTAGAGGGCGCCCATGCTTCAATTAATGCTCACAAGTTCGTTCACAAGCTAAATCATTGAATCTGTCCAAATTTTCTGCATCTGGGACTCGTACGCGGCCCGCATTAGGATCATGCAACATGGACGCGGGCCGCCTGGATCTTCATGTCAGGAAACGTATCTACAGGTGGCTCGCGGCCCGCATTGACTTGCTTGTTTCACTCAGGCGGGCCGCCTGAGGCCTAAATTTAAAGATTTTCAAATCTTTTGTAATCATTAACCTGACCTTTCGGTTTCGAAGGGGTAACTTTGCGATTTGGCCCTCGATTATTTACCGTTAAGGGCCTCGTGCCTTTTACCCGCACTGTTAAGTCCCTGGTTAGTTTAATTACTATCCGGAAAGCCTTAACTTTCATCGTTGACGCTTTTAACCCCTCTCGTACGAATTTGATCAAAACTTTTTTCGTTTTAAAATGGAACTTCGGGGAATTTATGTAGTATATTCTAGTGAGTATATTTTACTGTTATAAAGCCTTGGGTTCGTCAAAGGGTCACTCAGAGGTATAATTAAACATGTTGACACAGTTAACCCCTGTAGTTTGTAATCTCTCACTTTCTTCCGCGTTTCGCTCCGTACGATCCATGATTTATTCGTTTGAAGGTACGAGCATCGTTTAGGGTTACCATACAGTATATTTACCCTTTGTTGACATTTATAACCCTCGAATTTACATACTTTCAAGGTTTGTCAACTTTAGTCCTTTATTTAATATTCAATGCCACGTGTAAACTCATGACACGTGTTAACACATTATTGGACACGAAATTTCGAGGTGTTACAAATTTCCCATATTTATAATCATTCTCTAATATTTTGTCCACCACAACAAGTAAAGATCTAATATAATATTGAAGTAATATCTAGTGGGATATGTTGGAGATTTGGGTGGGTCCCTTTGGTGACCGTAAGTGGGTATGGGGAGGGGGTTAATTGTAATATTTGATGATAATAAGATCTAGCCAAATCTAGGAAATCCAAGAAAAATCTTTGAGCAATCCAAGGAAAATCAAATAATACCAAGGGAAGATTGAGTTAAGATATTGAAATCTTGGGTGGGGCCACCCCCTTTCAACCGTAAATCATAATGGGGGGGGGGGTATTGTGTAACTTTGATGGTAAATGATGTTAACTAGTTGGAGGTTAAGTGTAATATCTAGTGTATGATGTGTATGTCATGTTTCTATAGTGTGTGGGGATTTTTATGACCATAATTATTTAAGAATAATAAAATAATGTTTCTGACAAAATTTTGGTGTCCCAGGTAATGTCCGGTTGTTCGGTTACGTACTGTTCCGTTAAAGTGTTAAATTGTACCATATAGTGTCTTTTATGCATCTCTTTGTAACGAATTTTAATTCCAACACTTAGGAAAGCGTTCAGGACCATTTAGTCAATTTTCTGAATAAAACTAGTGTGTTAAAAGCTAAATTGTTGCTGAAAATGCAGAATTCTGTACTTAAAATGAGTTTTAGGCACTTTCCGGCACTCAAACTATCACCTAGTGACACAGTCTTATGGTCCCCACTTCCCTACACTCCATACCAGTGTAGTACCCTGTCCCTGGCCCATACTGGCCTCAATATAGTGTCTGTCTATGTGCTGGCCTTGTCAGCATGTGTCTGAGTTATCCGCTCACTGTGCTAATTGTGTTTTGTGCATCAGGTTTGTCACTAAGAGTCTGTATGAAATAAATGGAGTGACTGTATGTAAAGTGATGCACATGTATGTTTGTAACATAAATCAGTAAGCAGTTTAAAGTGTCAGTTGTTATCAAGCACAGTCATTAAGCACATAATTAGAATTAATTAATTGTACAGTACCTGTAATTGTGAGGGTTGTCACATTCTCCCCCCGTTAAGAAAATTTCGTCCTCGAAATTTGTACTATCTTAACTCCTTAGGGTTTCGTTATGCATGTATGTATATGAATAGTACCGAGGTAGATAATCACCAAACCGAATCAAACCTTATTCACCTCAAGTGAGTCCAAGAATATATATATAACAACACAAATCCAGTGGTTAAAAGGTATATGCTTTAGCATTTAATGTCAAAGGCATAAGTCGTGTTGACGGGTAGTCTAGTGTAATCCAGTTACAGGGGTTCCACAAAAGAGGAGTTTTGTCCAATAGGATTCTCAAATGATTGGTCATAGTATGCAAATTTTCACAAACCATAGCATCTGCTAAATGAACTCAAAATCAACAACTTGGAGATGAAAATGACATGTCAACTTTCGAATGAGTAAATGATAAGAATTTGCGTGCTGACATTCTCGAATTGCGAAAATACACCAAGTGAGGTAAAAGCGAATCTGGTGTTCATTGTTTTAATTCGTAGTTGCATCAGAAATGTTTATATGACAAGTTGACAAAAGTATATGTAGTTTTGTGTGAAACAGTTGACCATGATTAGTACCAGCTAATGACACCACAAGGTGTCGAAATGACGAGAAATAATAATGGTGACTGAACAAGTTCACCGTGCCTGAAATCAAGTGAACGTGGACCGAGACAATCTGAAGATTTGATTTACGCAATGTCGTAAAGTTTCCAGTTGAATATGAAATATCAAAGAGCCACTCTTTTTGATTGAAGGTGAAAAGTATTAAGTACCGCAAGGTATTCGATTGACAATGAAAGTATGGTCAGGAGGTACATTGGGCTTATGAAATGAATCTATGTACCATTGCCTTAACACACAATCGTGTTGAGACTGCTTTAATTGTGATAAACGAGACGGATTTAGAGCAAATAAATAATTTAAATCCGTGTATGAAGTGAGTAACCAACTTAGCGCGAGCTCAATTTTGTGAAGATATCACCGCAAGGTATTGAAACTAATCAAACGATTTAGTGGAGTCATAGACCAACCGAATCTACTACGACTCGTAATGAAAGAACTTTTGCAAGAATATTTGAATATGATGCTCCCAATACATCATATTGCGTCTCAAATCAAACGTGTGAAATGGATAAGTTCAAACAATTGAACTTAGTTTCAGTGTAACTCACCAATAAACGTATGTATCAACACGGGAAATCCCAGCATGGTTACAAAAATAAACCATGAATGTATCTTGAAACAAAAGAAGTTTTCGAGAAGGTGTGTTGACCTGATAGCAAAGAGTCAACCGTTACAATAATGTAGGCCATTCGAATCACAAACCAGTAGTTAGATTTAGCAACATAATATTTGAATTTCAATGAAGCGTTCGAAATGAGACCGTATGCATAGCAGATGGTGCACGCGTAACATGTGAGTTTCCAGGTGATGAAACAATGAGTATGAGGTAATGACCATGTATCGAAGCAAATGTGTGTTCTCTCTTAGCGAAGAAAATCAAAGCGATGAAACTACTAAAAGGGGAGTAGAGATGCAAACATCTACTCGGCTAGAAGCAAAAGTGAAGATTTTAACGAAAGAGTTTCAAGTACTTTCTGTTCTGTTAACTAAAATGGCATATATGTCAGGTTAATGGTGTTTGATTGAGTTAACAGATATGGTGTCTAAGTAATAACCTTTACAAGTTTGGACCTGGGTTCCCAAGGGTCCTAAGCATATGTTCTCTAGATCCTCAAGGTTTTGTATTCTGCGTAGCTCGGTTTTTGTGCATTGTGTAGGAAACATCATTTTTATATACGTTTAAAAACAAGTTATTGTCCCTCAATTTCCCCTGGTATGCTTTCTTCCTGAATTTACAGCTAATGACACTTGACCGTCGATCAGTCGTGCAATAGTAGTCGGATCCTCACAGTTAGTTAAATAAGAAATTCATTAATTCTCAGCAAGAGTTACTGACTCTTGTGGGTTAGCTCGTTCGGCTCTTGGTAGTTGATGCCTATTTGAAAATTTACGTCCTCCTTCTTGACGAGCAGAAATCTGGGTTACCCAAAAGTGAATTTTTGGTCTGTTATCTTCCTTCTCTATCAACTTCTGAGGTTGCACTGCCAATTCTTGCATCTCCGAAGGTGTAAGTCGCTAAAGTGCATCGACTACAGGCGCGACGCCTGGAATCAAATCGATGCGAAGATTCGTCTTATCGTTGAGGGGATAATTCTGGCAAGTCTTCAGGGAAGACTTCAGGATATTTCCTTATCACAGGAATATCTTCGAGTTTTGGTTCTTCGGCTCCCTTGTCCCCGATATGAGCCAAGAAAACAACACATCCTTTACGCAATAACTTTTGTGCCTCCCCGCAATTAGTAATTTGTAGGGGTATATCCTGCTTCATGAGCCACGGTCGTTTCTTCGTTTGCCATTGTGATGCGGTTATCAATCTCTACTTGAACGCTCGGTAGTTGATCCATCCCAATTACCTTGTCGAAGCTTTCCAGCTCAACTGGCAGTAGATCAAACGTAAATTCACGCTCTCCGGGTTCTATCTTGCCGTTTCTAGTCACTGCGTTGGCTTCCACTAGCTTCACCTAGCTAGTTCCATCGAGTGCAAGTTATCTAACTTACGTGCTACTATATCAAGTACACTCTCGAACTCTAGAGATGCGAAACCGAAAATTTGCAACAGTATTTGGCAACACAGATGCATAACGTTGAGTGGTATGGAACGTACCGATATCCATGCTTGGATTCCTGGTGTGCTCCCCTAGCTCTGCTACTGAGCTTTTATCCTCGTGCTTGATTCTTCTTAAGGCAGTATTTTCTGAAATGCTTCTTGCTCCCACAGTTAAGACAACCTTGAGCACGTTTCTGTCTGTCACTTGTCCTGCCTGGATAATCGTCACTGTCGTTGTTCCCTCCGTGATTCTTGCTTCCATCTTGGCCTCCATTCCTACTTTCAGTAACTTGCCTACAAGCTTCCTTAGGATGCCCTCTCTTGCCACAGTTATCACATTTCCCATATTTACATCGCCCGACATGATAGCGTAGACAATTGTCGCACTTAGGGAGAATACCCATGTAGTCATTTCCCTTTTTGGCCTTTTTCTTGTTACTTGCCTGAGTAATCTTCTTGAAATTTGCGATCTTTCTCTTATTATCCCCAGATGACTCTATAGGAGTCTCCTTTTTCTCGTCCGTAGTGGAAAATCTTCCTAGTCTAATCGCTTCTTCAGTGAGCGCCACGCTTGTGTTGATAGCCTCGGTGATCGTGGAAGGTTTAGATGTTGTTACCAGGCTTAGAATCTGAGGTGCCAATCCCCTTATGAAACGTTCAATCTTCCTAGGTTCCGGTTCCACCAAACGCGAAGCAACTTGTGATAATTCGCCAAATCTCTGCACATATTCGGCTATCTTTGGGCCTTCCATTTTCAAGTTCCACAATTTCGTCTCCAACTTCTGGACTTCTGCCCTCGAGCAATATCTTTTTCGCATTAGTTCTTTCAGTTCATCCCACGTCAAAGTGTTCACATCAGTCTCGCCCATTGTCTGAACCTGAAGGTTCCACCATGACCGAGCCCCATCTACAAATAGCCCAGCTATGTACATGACCTGGTGCCCTGGGGCACATTTGCTCAATCTTAAGGCAGAATCCGTTTTCTCAACCGAGCGTACGAAGGCTAAGGCACCCCTAGTGCCGTCAAATTCCCGAGGTTTGTGGTCTAAGAACTGCTTGTAGGTGCAGCCTTCGCTGTGTTCCGAGCGAAGGGCCTCGAGCTGTGCAATGGCCCGTGAGATGCATACTTGTAGTTCTGCCGTTGTTGTTGGCGGAAGGTTGTTGGCATCGACGTTCCCTTGTGCCGACATCTTCTCAGAAGAAGATTAGTTAAGTCAGGTTATATTTGTTCAGGGGACGCGTTTAGTTGTTTAGTGGTCATATGTACATACACACAATAGGTTATCATACCAACCAATCAAGCAATAGCATAATCATAGCATAACCAAGCAATTTGGTAATTATATTTAATGAGAGCATAGCAAGTAAGCACGTAGCGTTATAATTATAGTACACCCATATACATCAATAACGTGCTTAGCGAAGACATAGCGTCTGAGCTTTCGCTGGTCATTGGCCACCAAGTATTGTCACATGTTTTATGATAATTGGGCTCTCATTATTCTCCGACCACAATTGTATCGTTTTTCAAAATGCATCACATCAAGGGGAAACAGGGTCACCCTACCCTTGCCCAGCAAGTATATCATTGTATCAAAATCACGTACTCTGAAGTGGTCTTTAAAAGTCTCCACAATCCCGGCTTATCATTAGTGTCTTTACCCAAATGTAATGCAATCCGCAAAATCCAGAAATCAATTATATTGGTGACTGAGGTGGAGTGGGAAAGAAAAGTAAATCGTTAACATGCGTGAACTCCTCCTCGAGCTTGTATACACGTCGAAGTAATTAACCGATCTGCCGCTCGACAGTAAAGAAACGAGCCTTAGTAACCAAGAAGGTGTAATAGCAGCAGGTGAGTGTGCCAAAGGAGACAGTGATGAATGTGGAGGATCAAAGTATACTGGCAATAGACAGGGTGGAGGACGTGGTGTCAGCTCAAGCTCCAACGTTCCGCGACTCATATCCTCAACTGTAACTGTGTAGTCTCCATAGTGTGAGGGATGGTAAGGGTCTAAAATTAGCATAGTATATTATAGGACCATCGAAATGGCTCGTCCAGCGCTGTAGGGTTTAAAGTAGCAACGGTGCGGCCTGTGAGGTCATAGAAAATGTTGTAGCAGCAATATGGATCGTTATGCGGGTGCCGTCCTGGAGTACCTTTCTGTGGTGTGGGTAAGTCCTAAGAGGAAGCAATAGGCATGCTGATGCAATGGACATCGGTCTCCATAGGAGAGAAGGAGCAATCATCATCGGTTGCGAGTGAAAAAAAACAAACGTCCCAACCAATAAGGGGATCGTCAGGTGTAGGTACTTGGTCAGATATAAGGGGTGCAATGTCTGGTAAACCAAAAGGAAACAGGGTCATGGTCAATCAAGGGTGCAGGACCAGCAGGTGCAACATCAAGCTGTCCCACAAAGGTGCAGAGGCTAGCTCAGGGGCAGTCCCTGGGTCGTGTAATAGTGTGGTGCCTCGAGCGAGTGATAGTGCAGCAGTCATAACGGCGCCGTCGTCTGTGTCAGTAGTAGAAGGTTATAATCCGGCCATCTATAAGGCTGTAAATGTCACAGACTCAAAGGAGTCTGAAATCGAGTGTATTCTAGGCGCAGAGGATAGCCTGATAACAGGGGTCTCAGATGTGAAATTTATAATAACGTTCTCGTATAACTTTCCATCACCATGGATGTCGTCAAGAGGACCATCAATAGTCATGTCAACGTCATCGATTATTCGTCGAGTAGCCACCCTTTGGAAGGAAAGGTCCACATGAGGCGTATTGTCGAGGATCGGAGCCATGGTGTGTTCACCATCGGGGTGACCAGTGATGAAGTGGTCATGGACTGAAACAAGAGTAATAGGAGGATTCTTGTCCGAGAAGCCTTCAGCAAGGATAAATCATCCCCAAATTCTGGAAGTGCGGACTGTTGTAAGTCGTCCTTGCCCTTGGTCAGCATATCAGGATCACTCTCAGTGTCCGACGTAAATATCTCCGGCGCAAGTGCAGTCTCATTATTTGTGGCGGCGGCCATAGGGTCATCAATGCTTGACAACCCGCTTTTTGATAAAGGCGACATGTGTATCGGTACATGGTAGTCATAGTATGTATTTCCATAGTAATTACTATCAGTTAGCGTATGCAAACAATTTCCACATATGCACGTTTATCAATAATCAGCAATTAAGCATGTATGTGATAACAATGTAAGCAAGTAATCATCCTAGTCTTCCCTAGACTATCCCACCCAGTCTCTTAGACTGAACTCCCTAGTCTCTCAGACTAACTCCCTGGTCTCTAAGACCAACTTCCCCAGTCTCTAGGACTAAATCCCTGGTCTCTAAGATCAAACCTCCCAGTCTCTACGACTAAATCCCTGGTCTCTAAGACCAAACCTCCCAGTCTCTAAGACTAAATCCCTGGTCTCTAACACCAAACCTCCCAGTCTCTAAGACTAAATTTTTCCCCAGCCTCTAAGACTGAACCTCCCCAATCTCTAAGATTGAGCCCCTCAGTCTCTAAGACTGAACCTCCCCAGTCTCTAAGATTGAATCCCTCAGTCTCTGAGACTGAACCTCCCTCAGCCTCTTAGGCTGAACTATAAACATATATTTTGGAATGTGTATTTGTGCCTTTTGTTTGTAAAAATGTTTGTTCCCTGGATCTGGGCGTTTTGTGTATGCAATGAAAACATGTTTGTAAAAGCGTTTTTGTGAGAGCCCTGTTGATCGTAGTCTAGACTCGAGAATGAATCCTAGTTCGCTACGATCGAAGTTCTGATACCAAGTTGTCACACCCTGACTTTTGCGAAAGCATGGGTTATTTGGTGTGACTTCTTAATACCATTGCATATGATCATAACAACACTATATGATAAAACCAGTAAATGTACATCCATTAATTTAAGTTTAAAAGTAGTACAACATAATTGTCTGAAATGACGAGACCAAATCCAAGTTACCAACCATAACATGTTTTAAGGAGTTCAAAAAGGCTCAACAAAAGATTTTAAAACAACCCCGAGTTTAGGACCACGTATCTCGTCCAGGATTAAGATACGCCTCCTAAGCCCTAATGACTTGGATGACATATTTATTCACAACGCAGCTTAAAAACTCCAACGCCCGCCAGATCCATTTACTAATTCCCTGAAATACATGTAGTTTGAAAAATCAACAAAAGTTGAGCGAGTTCATGTGTAAGTGAGTATGTATAAACCTTTGTAAAAATGTCTGTATGTATGAAAATCCCTGGTATGTAGCAATTAAGGAAAAAGAAACCACCATTGGGTTGCAAAGCCAATGATAAGTGTGAAGTGATGCAGGAAGACTCAAACCTAGCGGATTTGTGCGTCGGGCACTTAATCATCTCATGGTCCACTCAGCGGACTCAGGAGTGGGGCTCGCTACACCTAAATAGATCTATCACTAATGTCCCTCGGTCCTACAACGAGGATTAATGGCCTTAAGTGTCATGCCCACCACTCACATGTTCGCGTAATAAAAACCTCCTTAAGCTAACTATACCATGTAAATAAATGTCTGTAAATGTCTATAAATGTCTGTAAATGTCTGTAACATGTATTTCACCCCCGAGGTGTAAAACTGAAATTAGTTAAGAGAAAAGGGGGACATGAACTCACAGTATTGCATCTTCTGTACTTGTAACTCAAGTCTCCTCAGCAAACACGACTCCCTACAATGTACTATGGTCTATTAGACGAACGGGCCGTGCCTTGCCTCAGTATTTATGTTTTTGAGTTACGTTTCTTATATCATTTCGAGTGATAATTATTTGTCAAAATAATTAGTATTTCAACTTAATCATATGCCGTGCTGGAATATTTGTTCATTCCATATTCTAGTATCAATACTTCTAAAGTATCTTATATACGCGTTTCCTTCCCAAGGATGGGATGTCGGAAATATATTTTTAAGTCCCTTTTAGAGATTATATATATTTAACCATGTTCGTGTATGAAACCAACCTCCGATACTTCGTATTTTATGATAAATATTATGACGAGTTTTATCTTCGAAAAACTTAGTCGAAAATATACTAGTAAGCTCTTGTCTAGAAAATATTTACTAAGTGTTAGGATTTTCGGAAAATTTCGCCATAGTCTCCTTTGTAAATAGAGGTGTCCATTCTAAATAGCATATCATTTTCTTATACGTATATCCCGTAGTTCATTTTCAATAATCAAACCGACACATAGACATACAAAGCATTACTTACTTTATTTCAGCTTCATCACCCAAAACTGAACTGTTTTCGAGGATTTTTATAAAATAGTTAACCTTTTCCAAAAATTCCCAAATTGTTATAGAATAATTTATTATGTAAAAATATCGGGGTCCAGTTCGTTACCAATGTTTTATAGAAAATCATTTACCCGACTGCAATCAGATTTGTTACTTTCTGATTGCAGTTTACGGAATAATTCACTAAAAATTATTTGTAAGCCCGATCGATGAAATTCCAGTTGCAGGATCATCGTGACAACGGTGACCAACTACTGTAAAAATTCCATGAGTCGATTCTATTCAGGTTTCAAGTTATGACTCCGAATACAACACACTTTTTCTGCAGTAAAAATGCAGCTTAAGCTGCTGTCCAAAAACAGTCCCTTAAAAATAGTAAACGATCTCGAAAAATTACGATTCCAGTGCCATTTGTTCCGTCTTTCAAAAATACAAATTTTAGGCTTCAGAAAATCAGTTTTTCGATTAAAAACGGTCCAGTTACAGCCTGTTGAAGTTGGCTAGAAATACCAATCAGCTTGCTGTTTCTAGCTTAAATGTTACTAAAACGCACACATACGATCACCATAACTTTCTAGTAACGATTAACAACAGGTCATAAGTCATTTACAGCAGGTTATAGTTCATTTAACTCAGATTTATCATCATATTTCATCTCATGATCTTTATGTAAAGCCTTATGTTCATGTCTTATGTTTGTGTTCTTGTAGTGTTCATATGATTTAATCGTAGCATAATCTTTTAACCATGGAAATAGAAGTAGACAAGAGTTTAAGGAAGTGTTACAACTAGCTTAAAGCTAGGGATGAACTCAAGAACAAAAGATGATGAAGATGGTGTGTAAGAGCAATGTATGAAGTTCCTTCAAGTTCCTCAAGCTTCAAGCTTCCAAGAATCACCTTCTAGTGTATGAAACAAGTATGAAAATGGATTGATGGAGGTTGCAAAGTGGTGGTGGTGGCGGTTTGAGAGTGAGCCGAGAGGGAGAGAGATTAAGTGAGAGAGTGGAGTGTGAAGTTGTAAGATATGATGAGATATGATATTGTAACAATTTCCCATACTTATAATCATTCTCTAATATTTTGTCCACCACAACAAGTAAAGATCTAATATAATATTGAAGTAATATCTAGTGGGATATGTTGGAGATTTGGGTGGGTCCCTTTGGTGACCGTAAGTGGGTATGGGGAGGGGGGTTAATTGTAATATTTGATGATAATAAGATCTAGCGAAATCTAGGAAATCCAAGAAAAATCTTTGAGCAATTCAAGGAAAATCAAATAATATCAAGGGAAGATTGAGTTAAGATTTTAAAATCTTGGGTGGGGCCACCCCCTTTCAACCGTAAATCATAATGGGGGGGGGGGGGGGTATTGTGTAACTTTGATGGTAAATGATGTTAACTAGTTGGAGGTTAAGTGTAATATCTAGTGTATGATGTGTATGTCATGTTTCTATAGTGTGTGGGGATTTTTATGACCATAATTATTTAAGAATAATAAAATAATGTTTCTGACAAAATTTTGGTGTCCCGGGTAATGTCCGGTTGTTCGGTTACGTACTGTTCCATTAAAGCGTTAAATTGTACCATATAGTGTCTTTTATGCATCTCTTTGTAACGAATTTTAATTCCAACACTTAGGAAAGCGTTCAGGACCATTTAGTCAATTTTCTGAATAATACGAGTGTGTTAAAAGCTGAATTGTTGCTGAAAATGCAGAATTCTGTACTTAAAATGAGTTTTAGGCACTTTCCGGCACTCAAACTATCACCTAGTGACACAGTCTTATGGTCCTCACTTCCCTACACTCCATACCAGTGTAGTACCCTGTCCCTGGCCCATACTGGCCTCAATATAGTGTCTGTCTATGTGCTGGCATTGTCAGCATGTGTCTGAGTTATCCGCTCACTGTGCTAACTGTGCTTTGTGCATCAGGTTTGTCACTAAGAGTCTGTATGAAATAAATGGAGTGACTGTATGTAAAGTGATGCACATGTATGTTTGTAACATAAATCAGTTAGCAGTTTAAAGTGTCAGTTGTTATCAAGCACAGTCATTAAGCACATAATTAGAATTAACTAATTGTACAGTACCTGTAATTGTGAGGGTTGTCACAGTCCACCCATTTGTGGGTCTTCATGCAGTGGCGGATAATGACTGCCGTTGGAATGTCGAGGGGTGCTAAAGTGAAAATCCCCTCTTCGTGCGGATATCCGCGCACCTGTTCTCCTACGCCTTGGTGGTTCTGGAGGTGCTTGATGAACTGGCGGTGGTGGAGGCAGTGGCGTGACTGCCACGAAATGCGAATCCTCGGAGGGATCCTACTGCTGCTGTTGTTGCTGCTCATGTGGCGATAAATGGTGAGAGGGTGTAAAGTACCACTCACACTGGTTGAATCTTGCTTGGTAACTGTCTGGACCCTAATAGGGTGTTCCATGGAAGGATGATCCATCAGAGATCTCGATGGGATGGTTGGGGGTACCTCTTGCAGGTTCGATGGGATCCGTGTCCTCGTCCATGTCCATTGCATTGTCTTCTGAGAAATGGTCCTCCGGTCCCAATGGGTTAAAACCCACTAGTTCTTGGATAAAGTTTGCCGGGTTAAACCGGCCCTGAAAGACAGGAGTAGGGTCGCCAAAGGAACGGTGCGAAACGGAACGCTGGATAGGTATAAATGAAGGTTGAGGGTTATCAGGCTCATTTTCCGAGTGCGGCCCAAAAGAGTGACGGTAAGAAGGTGTTGAGCTGTGCGAGATAGACCGTCTAGAGGGCTTAAAAAGGTTCCTCCTGTTTCTCTAAGGTTCGGCACTCATTGTAGTGGAAGGAGTTCGCAGGTGAGAAGGCCCGGCCTCGTGATCGTTGTGGGTAGTGATCGGCCCTTTGCCTCTTCCTCCTCTTCTGATTCTCGGTGGCATATTTCCTGATTAAACAATTGAAATAAATAACAACAATAAAGGACAAACTAAAGCAATAATTTGGATTCGTCCTAAGTTCTTGTCTAGACTCGAGTATGTGCAATTGTGTCATTGAGATTAAACACATAAGGCTGGTGTTTAATTCACTCAACGTTGGCTCTGATACCAACCTGTCACACCCCGATATTTCCACGTTTCATCGGTGGGCCCGGTGGGGGATTATCGTGACGTAGTTGGTAACATTACAGTCAAACAACACAATATTTAAATGCACAGCGGAAGCAAAAGATAGATATATTTCAACTTTAATAAATTGTAATATCAAGTATCACAACAGTTGAAAGTAATCCACAGGGGGATCAAAAATAAATAGGAAACATTGTTCAACAGTTTTTGTGACAACTCGAGTTTCTAAGATTCCATCTTCGTAGCATTGCACGTTAATTGTTTAGATCGTTTATTGGCACGACTTGTTTGTTTCACAACTGTACACGTTGGTAATATGTTAAATCGTTGTGTGACTAATATGTTTCGTATGGTGGGTGTTAAGTGTGCTTATAATTATTTTATGTGCAATACACGTGTTGGGTGTAGATTGTAGTATACATGATATGTATATAGATGTTATATGTATATTGTATTGATTGTGGAACCCTACACCCGAAAACACCCCACCCGAAAGCATTCTCCCCACAAAAACACCAAAGTGTTTCCGTCCCATAAGAAGTCGGCAAAAACAAGTTGGGCTTTGGCCCATTAGTAATCGATTTTAATTATATTGTTCCCCAGTTCACGTAAAAGTTTAAGGATAAAAAAAAAACAAAACCCTAGAGTCCCCATGTGTACGACGGCAACTCTCTTTGCATCCGAAGCCAAATCCCTTTTTGTTGACCATTCTTAGTCTCGGTTAGTGATTTTCTTTCGTTCAGTGGTTTGATTCTTGATTTCGATATGCTGATGTTATGAGATTATATTATGCTTTTCCATGAATGATCTGATGGTGTTATGATGACCTTGATTTGTTAAATGATGGCTGAATAACAATTGCTAGATTATGTCGTTGGTTCTTGTTTGGCATGAAGATGATAATGATCTGACAACTTGTCATGTGCCATTGACTAATTAATGAATGATCCTTAGATGTTGATGATACAATGAAAAGTGACTGGTAGATTATGGTTACTATTAAAACATATGTCGAACTGCCGATTTGAAATGATCATGATTGTTAGTGAATTGATAATTTATGTGATTACTTGTTTGGTCCAATGAGAAGTTTAGGATGTGCATTGTTTGGCCCTATGAGAAGCTTAGGTGGTGCATTATTTGGTCCAATGAGGATTGACGGTTGTTGAAGGGTGTCGACCACTAGGCATTTAGCTCTCTTTTGTGTGTGATATTGTTGTTATATTCTAAAGCAGTTAAGGGTCCGAGCTTTATATATAATCGTATAATCTGAGTTTTTAAATAAATTACATGACCGAGTTCTTGGCTTGATGTTGTTGTCCGACTTTAATGAATTATAAAGGGGTCCGAGTTTTATTGGATCAGGACACTAGGTCCGAGTTTAAATCCCCCACCCTGTCCGAGGTTTAAAACCCTCCCCATGTCCGAGTTTCTTAACCTCTCCTCTCAAAGGTCCGAGTTTCCTAGTTTAGAAGAGGGTGTTCGAGTTTTGATAATGGGGGAAGGAAGTCCGAGTTTTTGTTCTATGTGGTCCGAGTTTCCTGGTTATAACACATAGCCGACCTTTGTATATTGGATTCATAGTCTGAGTTTGGCATGTTAGTTTAGTCCGAGTTTTTACAAGGTGTCCGACCTTTATGTGTGTTATGTCTTGTCCGAAGTATTACATGATAACCTAAACCGAGTTTCATGCTTGATGCATAGCTTGAACATTATACTTAATGAATGATCTGACGTTGTAGATGAACTGTCTAAGTTTTAAGTGGATTTACATGACCCAGAATGTTTATAATGATACATACTCTAAATTCTGTTTATACTTGAAAAGACTGTGTGATTGTGGTGTAAGTTCAGAAATCTGTATGAGAAACAACACACTACTATACCCTACCAGTATGTGAATATAAGATGCTGCATGTTACTGAATGATACTGCTTGTTACAGAATGATATGATATCGTATGTGATTGTTTGATCCGAAGAGTTGCAAACCCTAATTGAATTTATATACTTACACCGAATCATGTGCAATACATCCTAGGTCGTGTGTAACGGACTTAGACGATTAACAAACCCTAGAAGCAATAACATACCGAGCAAACCAAGGTGAGTTCACACAGCCAAGGCATGGGGTTCCCAGGGTGGGAATGGGATTGGATTACTTTACTGTACATACTCAGTTGATAGAACCTAACGATAAGAATACGACTAGACTAGTAACACTTATTGAACTGATCTTCGCACACCTGCCAAGGGTTGGCCGCGATATTATGACTGACTTCGCACACCTGCCTTTGGAAGGCCGCGAACTGTAATTTACTAATCTTCGCACACCTGCCTGGTAGGCCGCGATACAGGTAAACCTAGTCTAGAATATACGGGATGAACATCCCCTAATATCTTCGCATACCTGCCTGGGAGGCCGCGATGGAAACTAATACGATATATGACATAACGAATGAACATACTACTACTCACGCTATACTATTACCGAACTGTTAACTGTGAACTCGCTCAACTAGTTTGTTGATCCTCTGTTACATGCCTTGCAGGTCGTTAGATACTTTTGGAGCTTGCACAAGGAGGAGCAGGTCGTTGTGGAGCATGGATCGTGGATGCCATGTTAAATCATTTAAACATTTGAACTTATGTTACACAATTGGGTTTTCATACTTATGCTTCCGCTATACTTTGAAACTATGATTATGTTTTGAACACCTATCGTATTGAATGATTGGTTTACATTTATTATACTTGATATTAATTACATGTTCGATATGATTGGTGGCTTGATCCTGGTCAGTCACGCTCCCAAGCGGTGATACTCCGCAGGTGGATTTTGGGGGTGTGACAGATTGGTATCAGAGCCATTGGTTATAGAGAACTTGGTTTTAATATGGGAAAACGTTTTTATTAAAACCAGACTATAACCAGAACAGTGCTCTCAACGATCCACAACGACGCTTCGCTCCACGTGCAAGACTCGACATCCTAGGTAATAAGGTTTATGTTTATTACCTGCTTGCTAGAACTGCATAGAACTTTGCTCGTAGTATGCTTACATTACTTTGCTCACTACTTGTTATTGCTTGAGAACACCTATGTGCTTACACTCTTCTGTCATCGCACTATTCGCGAACCTTTCTCACTTATGTTGCCTTTGATGTGAAGATCAATGGTCGGACGAATTAACATGACACAAGCCCAGCTAGAGGCTCTCGTTCAAGCTCAAGTTGCTGCGGCACTTGCAGCTGCTCAAGCAGGTAGTATACCCTGCAGTATAGACACACACTAGGATCTTTAGATCCTACATTAACTCTCGTATTTAACTTTGTCCTATTCGTACACAATAGGTCAGCACGCGCAGCAGCCTGTCTGCACATTTAAGAACTTCATGGATTGTCGTCCAAGCTCATTCAGTGGCACCGAGGGGGCAGTGGGACTCCTCCATTGGTTTGAGAAGCTAGAATCTGTGTTTGAAATGTGTGAATGCCCTGAGGCTCGCAGGGTCAAGTACGCCACTGGCACTTTGGAAGGAATCGCGTTGACTTGGTGGAACGCGCAAGTACAGATCCTAGGGTTGGCAGCTGCTAACGCCACCCCTTGGAATGATTTCAAGGAATTGATCAAAAGGGAATACTGCACTCGTGAAGACATTCACAAGCTGGAAGATGAACTGTATCACTTGAAAATGGTTGGGTCAGAGATCGAAGCCTATACCAAACGGTCGAATGAATTGGCCGTGCTATGCCCAACTATGGTGGACCCTCCAGTGAAACGTATTGAGTTGTATCTCAAGGGTTTGGCGCCAGAGATCCAGAGCCATGTGACATCGGCTAATCTTGATAATATCCAGGCTATTCAGCGCCTTGCTCATCGTATCACAGATCAGGCAGTGGATCAGAACAGACTGCCGAAACGTGTCAAGGCTACCACTACTGCTGTCACTACTTCTGCTACTCCCAGTGACAACAAGAGGAAATGGGAGGGGGATTCCAGCAAGGGATCAGTTTCTGTTCAGTCTCAGCAGCGCAAGACAAATGACTACCAGAATCCGAGTCAGCAATCATCTGGCAGTCAGGGGCAGGGTGTGTCACACCCCCAAAATCCACACGCGGAGTATCACCGCTTGGGAACGTGACTGACCAGGATCAAGCCACCAATCATATTGAACATGTAATTAATATTAAGTAAAATAAATGTAAACCATCCATTCAATACGATAGGTGTTCAAAACATAACCATAGTTTCATAGTGAAGCGGAAGCATAGTAAATAAACCAACAATAGTTAATAGTTTTAAATGTCATAATAGTTCAACGTAGAAACCACGATCCTTGCCCACAACGACCCGCTTCTCCAGTGCAAGCTCCAAGTACCTAACGATCTGCAAGGCATGTAACAGAATGATCAACAAACTAGTTGAGCGAGTTCACAGTAAGTAAATGCGTAACAGTAAGTAACGGGTGGCTCTACAGGGCCAATAGTAAGTTATACAGGTGGGGGCTTCCCATGTTATGTGACCACTAGACTATTCGTATTATCCCTGTTCTTCGTCCGAGAACAGTAGCGCGTATGGGGTGTGCGTAGGTTTTACGCACGTATCCTTCATAACCGAGGATAGAAGTAAGTAATGCGTACACGTAGGTTTTACGTGCGTGCCTGACATCCGAGGCAGTAATTGGCATGTGACCACGTAGGTGTTATCCCAACCTACGGAACCGTCCTGACATCCGAGGACCATGATAGGTGATAGTCTAGGAAAAGCATATATACGTTCTTAGTCAATGATAACCTTTAACCCATTCCCACGACCCGGGAATCCCATGCCTTAGTAGGAGTGTGAACTCACCTTGGTTTGCTCGGTATGCTAGGTTATGCACTCACAAGTAATTAATCACGTCCTATTGTATGCACGTATAACAAATCAGTTCATGTTCGCAATGATACGCATGCAATCTAATGTCACATAGTGCTTGATAGCCAATACCATGCATCAATCATGTATCACATAACAGTCAGTTTGCATATCGGCACAACACGTATCATTTCACATTTAATCATCAGCTAGTGTACACGAATACAAGTGTTAACATTCATCACCAAGCATGGCATGCCAAATAAATCAAGCATACATTCCATCATTCAAAGTATGTTTATAACCCCCCATTATCTTTCGACCCAACTGTTATCTTTCGACATATTAGTTATCACAGTTATCTTTCGGACCAATTGTTATGCTTCGAACCAAATGTCATCTTTCGACCACGCTGTTATCTTTCGGTCAACACTACTATGGTTCGGTCAATGCTATCCTTCGGTCAACACTACTATGGTTCGAAGGACAAGTATCTTTCGGTCACAACAACTATGTTTCGACTAACAAGTATCTTTCGGTCACAACTATGTTTCGAATAACTAATATCTTTCGATAAATATCAGTTACGTTTACTCAAAGTTTCCAGGTTTATCCGTGATTGTCAATTAACACAAATTCAAGTATTCGGTTACCTCAGAATCGATCAAACAGGGAGTTTCATATTAAACCTCATGAACCCTAATTTAACCACATGAACAATAATAACACTTAATCATATTATGTTCCGGTTCCATGAACAACAAAAATTCCGAATTGCATAATATCACAGCCGATCCACAAAACATTATCATTAAACATCATCACAACAGATCCGATTAACATACACATCCGATTAACATCCATATCCGATTAACATACATATCCGATTAACATCCATATCCGATTAACATACATATCCGGTTAACATACAAACAACATATTGCAAGACAATTGATAAATCATGAAATCATATACACTCAAAGCATCATCTATTAACATAAACAACATCACACACTAACCGGAAAATCTGGATTACGGAACGAGATCTTCGAACAGAGAATGGGTCTGCTATGCCGTCACACACACACAATGGAACTAGGGTTTTTGAAATAACTGTCGACTTACATGCATTCACGTATATAAAACGTATCACAGGAATGGGCCAAGCCCATTAGAAAGACTGGGCCGAAAGATGTCGAAGGATCCTATCTTTGTTCGAAGGATAGAGTCCTTGGTCGAAGGATATGTTTCGTGATCCTTCGAACCGAAAGTTGATCCTTCGAATCGAAGGTTATCTTTCGTGATCCTTCGATCTGTAAGTCATGTTTCGTGATCCTTCGAAGGATCTTTGTGTTTCACACTAACAAGTTCACACATTTGACAAGTTTCACAAATACAACCAAACAATCAAACCATAAATAACTTCATGGTAATCAATACATGATCGTGCAATAAATACGAAATAGAAATTTTGGAAATTTGAGTTGTCACATTATCCCCAACTTAAAAGAAATTTCGTCCCGAAATTTGGTACGCACTCACTGAGGAAGCTGGGTAAGTTACATCGTTCACTGGTTTTCCTGGGGTGTCACATCATCCCCCCGTTGATTTGGAATTTCGTCCCGAAATTCAGTAGTAGTAGCTTCAGCCTCAGAAGTGGATGCATTGGTTTCGAATAGCTGGGGGTACTTTTCTTTCATCTGGTCTTCGCGTTCCCAGGTATACTCTGGGCCACGCTGGGAGTTCCAACGAACTCGAACAAGAGGGATTCTCTTGTGCTTGAGGACCTTAACATCCCGGTCCGTGATTTCAACTGGTTCCTCGACGAACTGCAACCGCTCGTCGATATTGAGTTCCTTAAAAGGAACTATAAGGGTCTCATCTGATAGGCATTTCTTCAGATTCGACACGTGAAATACATTGTGAACTGCACCGAGTTCAGCTGGTAGGTTTAATCTGTAGGCTATTTTGCCAATCTTTTCTAAGATTTCGAATGGTCCGACGTACCGCGGATTCAGTTTGCCTCGTTTACCAAATCGAACCACACCCTTCCAGGGTGAAACTTTCAATAAAACCCGGTCCCCGACCTCAAATTCCAATGGCTTTCTATGCTTGTCCGCGTAGGCTTTCTGACGGTCGCGTGCTGCCGCCATGCGTTGTCGTATCTGCGCAATCTTTTCTGTGGCGTCCACTACAATCTCTGGACCCGTAATTTGACTATCCCCCACCTCTGCCCAACAGAGAGGTGACCGGCATTTACGTCCGTACAATGCCTCGAATGGAGCGGCTTGAATGCTGGTATGATAGCTGTTATTGTATGAAAACTCCACTAAAGGGAGGTGCTTTTCCCAGCCGTTGCCGAAATCGATGACACACGCTCGAAGCATGTCTTCTAGAGTTTGGATAGTTCGCTCAGACTGCCCATCCGTCTGAGGATGATATGCTGTGCTCATGTCTAATCGTGAGCCGAAGGATTTGTGCATCGCTTGCCAAAGCTCTGACGTGAATCGTGCATCGCGATCCGAAATAATAGAGGTGGGCACTCCGTGCCTCGAAACAACTTCTTTAAGATAGACGTCTGCGAGAGTGGAGAACTTGTCCGTTTCCTTGATCGGCAGGAAGTGTGCAGACTTGGTGAGTCGATCAACTATGACCCATATTGTATCGTTCCCACGCTGAGATCTAGGTAGACCTGTAACAAAATCCATGGAAATTTCTTCCCATTTCCATTGCGGTATCTTAGGCTGCTGAAGTAGACCAGCTGGTTTCTGATATTCAACCTTGACTCTCGCACAGGTTAAGCATTTTCCAACGTACGTAGCGATGTGGGCCTTCATACTAGGCCACCAATAAGTAGTGCTGACGTCGTGGTACATTTTATCCGACCCTGGATGTACCGAATAGCGAGATTTGTGAGCTTCATCCATTACAAGTTCGCGTAAACCGCCATAAAGTGGGACCCAAATACGCCCCGTTACATAGTAGGCGCCGTCTTCCTTTTGTTCCATGCGTTGCCTTGAGCCGCGTAAGGCTTCAGCTTTGACGTTTTCGGGTTTCAGTGCTTCTAACTGAGCATCTCGTATCTGTGCAGGAAGACTGGACTGAATAGTAAGCTGTAGCGCTCGCGCGCGCTTAGGTAGAGTGTCTTTCCGACTGAGGGCATCAGCCACAACATTGGCCTTGCCTGGATGATACTTGATGGCGCATTCGTAGTCGTTTAGAAGTTCAACCCATCTCCGTTGACGCATATTCAAATCCTTTTGCTTAAGAAT